>NC_073627.1:92523587-92823587 GCF_029407905.1 Bubalus kerabau
AGCAAACATCTTAAATTTGAGAGTTCAATCCTGGAAACTGGCATTATTTTTTTATTTTATTTTAAGATTGGGTACAACTCATGAAAATTTCATATGCAACAATGGAGAAATACCTTTTTTAGGTCTGGTATGTTTAAAATGTTTAAAGTTTGTTAACTGCCTACTGTGAATCTATTTTTAATCATAAGAACTAGTCAAGATTATTTGTATTTAAGTTTAAAATGGGGAACAACATAGATACTACTTCTAAAGAATTTGATGAAGGAAAGTTCATAGCACATATGAAAGTGTTATTCAAGGTCAGTCTCTAAAAATTGTTGTCAAATTGACTTTGCTGCTGCTGCTGCTAAGTTATTTCAGTCGTGTCTGACTCTGTGCGACCTCAAAGACAGCAGCCCACCAGGTTTCTCTGACCCTGGGATTCTCTAGGCAAGAATACTGAAGTGGGTTGCCATTTCCTTCTCCAATGCATGCAGGCATGCTAAGTCACTTCAGTCCTGCCCGACTCTGTGCGACCCTATGGACAGCAGCCCACCAGGCTCCTCTGTCCACAGGATTCTCTAGGTAAGAATACTGGAGTGGGTTGCCATTTCCTTCTCCCAAATAGACTTTACTTCTCCAAAAACAGAAAGATAAATTTCAACCTATATTTGAAAATGAAAGTCTAGGAAATTGTTAAAGGCATTTGGTTTGTGTGCTAATAGATCATCTCAAGTCCAGTACTGAGAATTTAATTTACCAAAAAGATGGCTTCTTTCAAAACTGAAATAAAACACCTGACTTTTTGAAGTTTGTGTATTACTTTGCTAGCCCTGTCATAACAATGTACACAGATTGGGTGACTTAAACCCTTATAACCTCCTTTTAACTTAACTCTTTAAAGACCTTCATCTTCAAATACAGTCATATTCTGAGATACAGGAGATTAGGACTTTGACATAAGAATTTGGTTGGGGGAGGAGACACAATTGGGCTTCCTGGTGGCTCAGATGGTAAAGAATCTGCCTGCAATGTAGGAGACCTGGGCTCGATCCCCGGGTTGGAAAGATCCCTGGAGAAGGGAGACACAATTTACCCCATAAGGGTTGAAATGTTAATAATTTTTTTAAAAAAACAAATCTACTCATATGTTTCATTTCTACTATGTACAAATATTGTTTTCATGTTTTCAAAATCTTTTAAAGCCATTATGAATTTCATATATATCCTTGTAAAATAAGGAAACTCAACTAAAAGGGGTTAAATTATGACTCATACAATTGCATTATTTTTTTTTAAGTGACAAATTTGACACACAGTCCTATGAAAATAATTCCTTTGGGTTTTTCAGGAGTTAAAATGAATTTTTGGATCTGCTATAGTAGTAGGCAATTAAGGGGAGCAGAATTCTGACACTCTTAAATGTCTCTTTGGCACATGTCTTCTCTTGAGCTGGTTGTTTTTAAGAAACTGCAGACAGAGGAGAACACCTAAAAACTGAGTAGTAACTGACTCCAGAGCCCCAACATCTTTTCTTGTCTTAGTTGAAGAAGGTATTTAAGGTGATAGCTTAGGCCATTTCACGGTGTCAGTTTCCATGCGTTATCTCCTATGTATACAGGAAGTATACATGTTATTAAACTTCAGTTTTTCCCTGTTAACCTGTCTTTTTATTTCAAGGGATGTCTTATCCAAGAACCTAGAAAAATAGAGCAAAATTATTTTTTCTCCTCCACATTATTTATGGCAGTTGGAATGAAATAATAAATTTCTTTAGGGTTTATACCCCAAGGTAGTAAGTAGCAGTATAGTATAATATATCCATGGAAATAAAAATTATATAAGACCTGGAAAAAATGAACAAATTGTTCTGAAACAAAAAAAGTAAGCTGCTATAAACTGTAATACATTCTGGAAGTACATACTTTATTTCAATTACTTATTTTACCTTAAGATAAATGAACATGAGCATTTCTTGTTCTCTAGGTTATAATGTCAAACTGATATGTGTCATTCAGTAATAATGAGATGACAGCCTCCGTTACCTGACCATATGGCAAGTGTTAGAAGTATAAGGAATCTCATCATCTGCTGTATATTAATAGATTTCCTACAAAGAAATCCACAAATGTAGAAAATTTAAGTAACTACACTAATATTTTGTCTATATATATGGACACTTCCAGCTTTTTCTAAGTATCCAAGTGGTAACTGGTTACAAGAATAATCTATTTAAAGAACATTTCCTTTATAACAATAACAAAAAGTGTTAAAATAAAACCAAGCCCATTTAACTGAAATTGATGACTAATATTTAAGTACAAAATTGCAAAGATAAATGTTAAGATTTTTAAACAACATTTTATTAATGAAGATAACCATGTTGTAAAGTGACTATAGGATTTATATGGAGGGGTTCTGTTAAAACAGGGAGAGTTATACCAAATCATATGGGCATATATGTTTATCTAAAATGAGATGAGAATGTATAATTTTCAACTTTAACTTTAAAATTATAAACATATTACCATTTTACTACATAAAACTAAAACTATGCTTTTTTTTAGTTTAAATATTGTAGTTTAAATAAATGTGTTGAAATGTAAAATTTTTTATACTTTCTATTGTTAAATTCATTCTTTTTATCTCTTAAAAATATTTAAATCTATGTCAAAAGAAGCATAAGTGTTTCCACATTTCTTATTTCACTAACATTGATTTTTTAACCCCATTTTGGTAAGCCAATGATTTTGAATTTAAATTAAGGAGTCACACAAGGTTTAAGTTCATGAGCCCTCATTTTAAAACATAATCCTTTATGTTAAAATTCAGATTTAACTTGTTCAGTTCAATATCTTAAAGATTAGAATACCTTCTGTAATGTCTGCTTCGACATTTCTTTCCAATTCTTCTCTGGAGTACTTTTCTTGACCCCATCATCTTCATCGTGTCTAAAGAGTTGTTCTGGCAGAGAATAAATAATATAGTATATCTATATAGTATTACATATATATATATATATATATAAAATATATTATGGTACCCCATATACTGCTGAAACACTATCCTGTCATTTTAAGGAAAAGGGTCTATAGTTTCTCCACTATGAATAATGTAGTCTATTTCATTGTCAAATATTGGCCATAAGCTGAATGGTGACCCTTTTCAAGATTTTCAGTCACATAATTATGTATCTTTGTAGTGTCATTTTTTTTTTTTTTGGCAGTGTAAGATTTTCAAAGGTACAACAGATCTGCAGGTTAACAATGCTGTACTTTTATTCCCATTTTCATTCTTTTGTAGACTATTCCCTCTTTGCCTTAAAAGCAGAATTCACTGCCTTTTTATCTACACAGTCACTACTAGTTTTGTTCTCTGGATCTTGTTCCCTGCCAGGAGGATCAGAGTGATTGCAGAACAAAGCAAACAGTAACAGAATTAGGGTAGACTGAAACTGTAACACCCCCTACCACCACCTTTTTTTTTTTTTTAAGTAAAAGATCCTGCACTGGCAGCGTAAAGCACAAAAATCACATTTCCAGAATAACTGACTTTACCCAGTTAAGGGTAAAGTTCAAATCATTCCTACACTGCCCAAGCATCCCTTCAAACAAGCAAAACTATATAAGAAACATAACATTATTAAAGGAAAAAAATAATAAAACTTCAGTTAATATTATTAGAATTGAAATACATTAAAACCTATAAATATTTTTCTTAGATAAATTAGTGACAAATTTAATATTTTCTTACTGAATTATTATTGAATTATATTCCTCAAAAAATCAAAAAGGGGGCAAAAATAACAATACATAAAGCTAAAAGGCTGTACATCTGTATTAGTCTGAGATGCTTTTGCTTTAAAGTATGCTTGGCTGCTGTAGGTCAGTGGAAAACTTTGATTTATCAACAAAGGAAAAGGAAAACAATATTATTCTCTGTAGAGTAGAAATCCTCTTGGTATAAACAGTGACTAACAAGTTTGTTAGAGTGAATTAGGCATTTCTTTTGTCTTTGAAACATGACATATCCAATTAAAACTTCTGTACTCACGAAATAAATAGAACATTATCCTAAGGATAATAAAAGTCAGAATAGGTAGAATTTGCCACCTGGGGAATATGTACCTTTACCTTGATAATCATCGATTGGTTCCCAAGTTTCTCTTTCTAGTCCCCTAACACCATGGTGCTGAATTCATTTACAACATTCTTTCAGCAATATAGAAATAATATGCAAATACAATTCATCTGTTCTAGTGATTTAAATATCTGCTATAGTTCTTAGTAAAATATTTACACTTAAAAATAAGAAAACAGTTCTATATTCAAAGACCATACACTACTAAAAGTAGCTAAATAATTCCAACAAAATAAATGTTAAAGACATTTAAAAGTGAATTTGACTGCTGTTTTTGTGCTCCTAAGTGTGCTTCAAGATTCACAGGTGAACTGGAAGAGCATGTTCACTTGTGGTTTTCCATTGAAAATTCTGTTTCTCACCTTCACAGGTCTTATAAAGAATATACAAGCAGCCTGAGCCAGGCCAAGGAGAGGAACAAAGACCCAACTCTCTGCCCCTTGATTCCCTTCCCTTTCAAGGATCTCAGGATTTGGGAAGTGAACAAAGAGGATCTCGTTAGAAATATACAGGTCTATTTCTGTCCTTTGGTAGATGTATGAGAATATGCTTCACCTTAAGTTCAGTTCAGTACCATTCACAAGTAAGTCGTGTCCGACTTCTTGTGACCCCATGGACTGCAGCACGCCAGGCCTCCCTGTCCATCACCAACTCCTGCAGCTTGCTCAAACTCATGTCCATTGAGTTGGTGATGCCATCCAACCATCTCATCCTCTGTTGTCCCCTTCTCCTCCCGCCTTCAATCTTTGCCAGCATCAGGGTCTTTTCCAATGAGTCATTTTTTTTGCATCAGGTAGCCAAAGTTTTGGAGCTTCAACTTCAGCATCAGTCCTTCCAATGAATATTCAGGACTGATTTCCTTTAGGATGGTCTGGTTGGATCTCCTTGCAGTGCAAGGGACTCTCAAGAGTCTTCTCCAACAACACAGGTCAAAAGCATTAATTATTTGGTACTCAGGTTTTTTTATGGTCCAAGGCTCACATCCAAACATGACTACTGGAAAAACAAGAGCTTTGACTAGACAGACCTTTGTTGGCAAAGTAATGTCTCTGCTTTTCAATATGCTGTCTAGGTTGGTCATAGCTTTTCTTCCAAGGAGTAAGAGGTTTTTTTTTCAGTTTCATGGTTGCAGTCACCATCTGCAGTGATTTTGGAGCCCCCCAAAATAAAGTCTGTCACTGCTTCCATTGTTTCTCCACCTATTGGCCATGAAATGATGGGACTGGATGCCATGATCTTAGTTTCCTGAATGCTGAATTTTAAGCCAGCTTTTTCACTCCCCTTTTTCACTTTCATCAAGAGGCTCTTTAGTTCCTCTTTGCTTTCTACCATGAGGGTGGTATCACCTGCATATCTGAGGTTATTGATATTTCTCCCAGCAATCTCGATTCCAGCTTGTGCTCCATCTAGCCCAGCATTTCTCATGATGTACTTTGCATATAATTTAAATAAGCAGGGTGACAATACACAGCCTTGACGTACTCCTTTCCCAATTAGGAACCAGTCCATTGTTTCATATCTGGTTCTAACTGTTGCTTCTTAGCCCGCATATAGATTTCTCAGGAGGCAGGTCAGGTGGTCCGGTATTCCAACCTCTTTAAGAATTTTCCACAGTTTGTTGTGATCCACACAGTCAAAGGCTTTACTGCAGTCAATGCAACAGAAGTAGCCGTTTTTCTGGAATTCTCTTGCTTTTTCTATGATCCAACAGATGTTGGCAATTTGATCTCTGGTTCCTCTGCCTTTTCTAAATCCAGCTTGAACATCTGGAAGTTCTTGGTTCACATACTGTTGAAGTCTAGCTTGGAGAATTTGAGCATTACGTTGTTAGCTTGTCAGATGAGTGCAATTGTGCGGTAGTTTGAGGAAAGCTTTCTTATCTCTCCTTGCTATTCTTTGGAACTTTGGTATTCAGATAGAGGTATTTTTCCTTTTCTCCTTTGCCTTTCGCTTCTCCTCTTTTCTCAGCTATTTGTAAGGCCTCCTCAGACAATCATTTTGTCTTTTTGAATTTCTTTTTCTTGGGGATGGTTTTGATTACTGCCTCCTGTTCAATGTCACAAACCTCCACCCATAGTTCTTCAGGCTCTCTGTCTATCAGATCTAATCCCTTGAATCTAATTGTCACTTGCACCATATAATCGAAAGGGATTTTGGTCTAGTAGTTTTCACTACTTTCTTCATTTTAAGTCTGAATTTTGCAATAAGGAGTTCATGACCTGACCCACAGTCAGCTCCTAGTCTTGTTTTTACTGAATGTATAGAACCTCTCCATCTTCAGCTGCAAAGAAAAAAATCAATCTGATTTCAGTATTGACCATCTAGTGATGTCCATGTATAGAGTGATCCCTCATGTTGTTGGAAGAGGGTGTTTACCATGACCAGTGTGTTCTCTTGGCACAACTCTGTTAGCCTTTGCCCTGCTTCATTTTTGTACTCCAAGGTCAAACTTGCCTGTTACCCCAGGTGATGTTTCACTTTACTGGAAATTTATTTTTTAAATTGTGGTTTTAAATGCTTTACTGTTATTTTCACTCTTATGTTTTTTTTACTCTGAAATTTCTTTTGTCCCCTTAATTCTCCTGGATAATATTAAAAATTAATGTAAATTCTCAAACATTTTCTCCTTCTTTTAGATATTTTAATAAATTATTAAAAATCTATTATTATTATGGAGGGTTGCAGAATTATAGTAGCCTAAAACATGCCACTTTGGCATATTGATTATTTTGGGCAGTAGGCACTTAAAAAAAATCAAGGGACAGATTTTCCTAGAATACCCCTTATCTGCTGGAAAACCCTACAAAAGGAACTCACTCCCATAAAGTTTTACCAGAGAAGATTAACTCTTATCACAGGAGGAGGAAACTAGAAGCCCACACTAGATCCAGACAAGCTTTGTTACAAACTATGATGGCTCTCAGCTAGTCTCTTGAGGGCCCATTCATTTTTCTTAAAATTCTTTACTCTCACTTAAGAGGCCTACATCCCTCCTCCTCCTCCTCTCTTCCTATTAGAAGAGTATGTAATTCTGAATTCTAAAGCCTCCTATTTGAGTACTCACTTTTCCCTGGGTATCTTCCATGTGTATGTAAGACATATACATTAATAAATTTGTTTTTCTTAATCTGTCTTTTACTATAGGGGTTTTCAGCTAAGAACTCAGAAAGGTAGAAGGAAAATTCTTATTCCTTCCCTTCAATTATTTTTTTTATTCATCTTAATTTTTGTTTCCTACACTAACTTTATTAAAGGTCTGTTTGTGATTATATCAATTTGGGATACAAAGAAAGGGGAATAGGTATCTTGAGTATTGTGCACTGTGCATCAATTTCCTAAAAATCCTGAAACCAAGTAGACCCTGTGGGGGCTCCTGGGTATGGAAATCTTTCTGTGTCCCCTATTCTGTGTTTGTAGGGAACAGATCCAGCCTCCATGACCTTCCTTGACTCCCAAAGTGCAGATTCAAACATCTGCTAATCAGGGAAGGGAGGGAATGCAGAGACAAGGCAGGAACAGCCAAGAAACAAGCATGCAGCCCAGTCCTGGTTCTGCCTCAAGAGATACACATAACAGTATCCTGGGGTGCAGGCCTTGTACTCACCTTAATATTATCAGCAACCCCACTCTTGAACTATTACAATAAAAGGCCTCACCAAGTTCTCCCAGGTTGAGATACACAGTTTTCAAGGGCAGGATCCCATTGTGTGCCCCCTACGCCTTGCAAAGCAGTAAGGCTTCTCTTTTCAACTTCACTCAATACTCAGTCTCTGAAATTCGATTCAGCATCAGTGCACAGAGGCTGAGTTTTCTGGCATCAATATTACTACATTTTCTTCATTTTTAGGAAAAAATAAGAGTCATAGTGAGCAGTGGAGAAGGAAATGGCACCTCACTCCAGTATTCTTGCCTGGAAAATTCAAAGGACAGAAGAGCCTAGTAGGCTATCTTCCATGGGGTCACAAAAAGCTGGAGATGACTGAGCAATTGAGCATACACACAGCACATAGTGAGTATATTACTTTAGAGGGTACTTGTCATACAATAAAATAAGAAATATATCTTTGGTCTTTTTTCTTGGCTCCCTACACAGAGCTTCTAAAAGTCCTTAGAATTTCACGAGTGATAGAGAGATAGAGGTAAGAGAATTATCTTCTGTTATTCATAACAGACCCCTTTTCACAAGTTTTGCCTAAATATATTTTCCTTTATATTTCACTTCTACTTAACACAAGCTGGGATTTTTGTTGGAGACACCAGCAAAAGTTGCAGGGTACAAAATTAATACACAGAAATGTCTTGCATTTCTATACACTAACAACAAAAGATAAGAAAGAGAAATTAATGAAACAATCCCATTTACCATCACATTAAAAGAATAAAATACCTAGGAATAAACCTACCTAAAGAGATATAAGAATTGTACTTTGAAAACTATAAGACATTAATAAGATTAATAATAAATGATACAAAGAGATGAAAAGATACACCATATTCATAGATTGGAAGAATCAATATTGTCAAAATGCCCATACTACTCAATGCAATCTACAGATTCAGTGCAATCCCTATCAAATGATCAACAGCTTTTTTCACAGAACAGTAATTTAAAAATATTCTAATTTATGCGGAAAATAAAAGACTCCAAACAGCAAAAGCAATCCTGGTGGAATCAGGCTCGTTAACTTCAGACTATACTACAAAGCTACAGTCATCCAAACAGTATGGTACTGGCACAAAAACTGAAATACTGATAATGGAACAGGATAGGAAGCCCGGAAATAAACCCACGCGTCTATGGTCAATTAATCTACTACAAAGGAAGTAAGAATATATAACAGAGAAAAACACTCTCTTCAAAAACTGATGCTGGGAAAACTGGACAGCCACATGTAACAGAATTAAATTAGAACATTCTCTAAATCCATACAGAAAAATAAACTCAAAATGGATTAAAGACCTGAATGTAAAACTGCATAATATAAAACTCTTGGTGGGAAACACAGGCAGAACACACTGTGACATAAATTGCAGCAATATATTTTTTTTTTTGGATTGACCTCCTAGAGTAATGAAAATAAAAAGAGAAATAAACAAATGGCATATAATCAAACTTAAAAGCTTTTTCATAGCAAAAAAAAATACATAAAGCAAAATGAAAAGAAAACCCACAGAATGGGAGAAAACATTTGCAAATGAAGTGACCAACAAGGCATTAATCTTCAAAATGTAAAATGCGTCATGCAGTTCAATATCAAGAAAACAAACAACACAATCAAAAAACAGGCAAAAGATCTAAGCAGACAATTCTCTAAATAAAGCATACACATTTCCAAAAGGAACATGGAAATACGCTCAACATACTAACTATTCAGTTCAGTTCTGTCGCTCATTGTGTCTGACTCTGTGACCCCATGAATCAATCACTCCAGGCCTCCCTGTTCATCACCAACTCCTACTAACTATTAGATAACTGCAAATCAAAACTACAATAAATATCACCTCACAATGGTAATAATGGCCATCATCAAAAACTGTACAAACAATAAATGCTGGAGAGGGTGTGGAGAAAATGGGAACTCTCCAAAGCTATTGGTATGAATGTAAACTGGTACAACCACTATGGAGAACAACAAGGAGGTTCCTAAAAAGATAAAAATAGAACTTTTTTTATCTTTAAATCAAACTTTTCTTATTTTTAAATAAAAATTGCTGTAAAATCCAGCAATCCCACTCCTGAGCATATATCGAGAGAAGCTATAATTCAAAAAGATACATGCACCCCAGTGTTCCCTGCGGCACTGTTAACAAGAGCAAGGACATGGAAACAACCTAAATGTCAATCAACAGGAGTGGATGAAGAGGTGGCACATATATACAATGGGATAGTACTCAAGTCATTAAAAGGAAAGAAATGCCATTTGCAGCAACATGGATGGATCTAGAGATTACGTGAAGTAAGTCAGACAGAGAAAGACAAATTACTTGTATGTGGAGTCTAAATATTTAAACAAATGAACTTACTCTCTAAACAGAAACAGACTCCCAGACTTCAAAAATAAACTCTTATTGTTAACAAAGGGAAAGGGGAGGGGCATAAATTAGGAGTTTTGGATTAACATATATACACTACTATATATAAAATAGATAATCATTAAGGACCTAGTGAATTCTACTCAAAATTATATAATAACCAATATGGGGAAAGAATCTGAAAAAGAATGGATATATGTATATGAATAATGAATCACCTAGTTCTATACCTTAAACTAACACAACAGTGTAAATTAACTATACTCTAATATACAGCAGGAGGGCCAAGAGGAGCTACTCCATGTTCACCATCAGGAGGGGTGGCCGTAAAGAGATACCCCTCATCCAAGGTAAGGAGCAGCGGCTGCGCTTTGCTGGGCAGCCATGAAGAGATACCCAGTGTCCAAGGTAAGAGAAACCCAAGTAAGACAGTAGGTTGTAGAAGAGGGCATCAGAGGGCAGGCACACTGAAACCATAATCACAGAAAACTAGTCAATCTAATTACATGGACCATCGTCTTGTCTAAATCAATGAAACTAAGCCACGCCATGTGGAGCCACCCAAGATGGGTGGGTCATGGTAGAGAGGTCTGACAGAATGTGGTCCACTGGAGAAGGGAATGGCAAACCACTTCAGTATTCTTGCCTTGAGAACCCCATGAACAGTACGAAAAGGCGAAATGATAGGGTACTGAAAGGGGAATTCCCCGGGTCGGTAGGTGCCCAATATGCTATAGGAGATCAGTGGAGAAATAACTCCAGAAAGAATGAAGGAATGAGCCAAAGCAAAAAGAATACCCAGTTGTGGACGTGACTGGTGACACAAGCAAGGTCTGATGCTGTAAAGAGCAATACTGCATAGGAACCTAGAACGTCAGGTCCATGAATCAAGGAAAATTGGAAGTGGTCAAACAGGAGATGGCAAGAGTGAATGTCGACATTCTAGGAATCAGCGAACTAAAATGGACTGGAATGGGTGAATTTAACTCAGATCACCATTATATCTACTACTGCGGGCAGGAATCCCTTAGAAGAAATGGAGTAGCCATCATGGTCAACAAGAGTCTGAAATGCAGTACTTGGATGCAATCTCAAAAATGACAGAATGATCTCTGTTTGTTTACAAGGCAAACCATTCAATATCACAGTAATTCAAGTCTATGCTCCAACCAGTAACGCCGAAGAAGCTGAAGTTGAACAGTCTATGAAGACCTACAAGACCTTTTAGAACTAACACCCAAAAAAGATGTCCTTTTCATTATAGGGGACTAGAATCAAAAGTAGGAAGTCAAGAAATACCTGGGGTAACAGGCAAATTTGGCCTTGGAATACGGAATGAAGCAGGGCAAAGGCTAATAAGAGTTTTGCCGAGAGAACGCACTCATCATAGCAAACACCCTCTTCCGACAACACAAGAGAACACTCTACATATGCACATCACCAGATGGTCAACACTGAAATCAGACTGATTATATTATTTGCACCCAAAGATGGAGAAGCTCTATACAGTCAGCAAAAACAAGACTGGGAGCTGACTGTGGCTCAGATCATGAACTCCTTATGCCAAATTCAGACTTAAATTGAATAAAGTACAGAAAACCACTAGACCATTCAGGTATGACCTAAATCAAATTCCTTATGATTATACAGTGGAAGTGAGAAATAGATTTAAGGGACTAGATCTGATAGAGTGCCTGATGAACTATGGACGGAGGTTTGTGACATTGTACAGGAGACAGGGATCAAGACCATCCCCATGGAAAAGAAATGCAAAAAAGCAAAATGGCTGTCTGGGGAGGCCTTACAAATAGCTGTGAAAAGAAGAGAAGCGAAAAGCAAAAGAGAAAAGGAAAGATATAAACATCTGAATGCAGAGTTCCAAAGAATAGCAAGGATAGATAAGAAAGCCTTCTTCAGCGATCAATGCAAAGAAATAGAGGAAAACAACAGAATGGGAAAGACTAGAGATCTCTTCAAGAAAATCAGAGATACTAAGGGAATATTACATGCAAAGATGGGCTCCATAAAGGACAGAAATGGTATGGACCTAACAGAAGCAGAAGATATTAAGAAGAGGTGGCAAGAATACACAGAAGAACTGTACAAAAAAGATCTTCACGACCCAGATAATCACGATGGTGTGATCACTGACCTAGAGCCAGACATCCTGGAATGTGAAGTCAAGTGGGCCTTAGAAAGCATCACTATGAACAAAGCTAGTGGAGGTGATGGAATTCCAGTGGAGCTATTTCAAATCCTGAAAGATGATGCTGTGAAAGTGCTGCACTCAATATGCCAGCAAATTTGGAAAACTCAGCAGTGGCCACAGGACTGGAAAAGGTCAGTTTTCATTCCAATCCCAAAGAAAGGCAATGCCAAAGAATGCTCAAACTACCACACAATTACACTCATCTCACACGCTAGTAAAGTAATGCTCAAAATTCTCCAAGCCAGGGTTTAGCAATACGTGAACCGTGAACTTCCAGATGTTCAAGCTTGTTTTAGAAAAGGCAGAGGAACCAGAGAGCAAATTGCCAACATCCAATGGATCATTGAAAAAGCAAGAGAGTTCCAGAAAAACATCTATTTCTGCTTTATTGACTATGCCAAAGCCTTTGACTGTGTGGATCACAATAAACTGTGGAAAATCTTCAAGAGATGGGTATACCAGAGCACCTGACCTGCCACTTGAGAAACCTATATGCAGGTCAAGAAGCAACAGTTATAATTGGACATGGAACAACAGACTGGTTCCAAATAGGAAAAGGAGTACGTCAAGGCTGTATATTGTCACCCTGCTTATTTAACTTATATGCAGAGTACATCATGAGAAACGCTGGGCTGGAAGAACCATAAGCTGGAATCAAGATTTTGGGAGAAATATCAATAACCTCCGATATGCAGATGACACCACCCTTATGGCAGAAAGTGAAGAGGAACTAAAAAGCCTCTTGATGAAAGTGAAAGACGAGAGTGAAAAAGTTGGCTTAAAGCTCAACATTCAGAAAACGAAGATCATGGCATCTGGTCCCATCACTTCATGGGAAATAGATGGGGAAACAGTGGAAACAGTGTCAGACTTTATTTTGGGGGCTCCAAAATTACTGCAGATGGTGATTGCAGCCATGAAATTAAAAGACGCTTACTCCTTGGAAGAAAAGTTATGACCAACTTAGATAGCATATTGAAAAGCAGAGACATTATTTTGCCAACAAAGGTCCGTCTAGTCAAGGCTATGGTTTTTCCTGTGGTCATGTATGGATGTCAGAGTTGGACTGTGAAGAAAGCTGAGTGCCGAAGAATTGATGCTTTTGAACTGTGGTGCTGGAGAAGACTCTTGAGAGTCCCTTGGACTGCAAGGAGATCCAACCAGTCCATTCTAAAGGAGATCAGTCCTGGGTGTTCTTTGGAAGGTCAGATTCTAAAGCTGAAACTCCAGTACTTTGGCCTCCTCATGCGAAGAGTTGACTCATTAGAAACGACTCTGATGCTGGGAGGGATTGGGGACAAGAGGAGAAGGGGACGACAGAGGATGAAATGGCTGGATGGCATCACCGACTCGATGGACGTGAGTTTGTGTGAGCTCTGGGAGTTGGTGATGGACAGGGAGGCCTGGCGTGCTGCAATTCATCAGGTCGCAGAGTTGGACACGACTGAGCGACTAAACTGAACTGAATATACAGCAAAATTTTTTTAACAGTTAAGTGTTGTCAACTTAAGATAGGCTGTTATAGATATAAGTTGTCATATATAAGCCTTCTGTGTGTTTGCATGCTAAGATGCTTCAGTCATATCTGACTCTTAGCGACCTAATGGACTATAGCCCACCAGGCTCCACTATCCATGGGATTCTCCAGGCAAGAATACTGGAGTGGGTTGCCATTTCCTCCTCCAGTGGATCTCCCTGACCCAGGGACTGAACCCGTGTCTCTTATGTTTCTTGCATTGGCAGGCACGTTCTTTTCCACTAGCAACACCTGGGAAGCCAATATAAGCCTCCTAGTAATCACAAGCAAAAACCTACAATAAACACACAAAAGATAAACAGAAAGGAATATAAGTACATTTATACAACTAAAGAAAGTTATCAAAATATAGAAGAAGAGAATAAGAGAATAAAGGAAGAGAGTAGAACCACAGAATACAGCCAGTAAACAATTAAGAAAAACATCAATATGTACATACATATCAGCAATTATTTTAAGTGGAAATGCCCTAAATTCTCCAAACAAAGACACAGAGTAGCTAGATGAATAAAAATAAGGTAAGACCTATCTATATACTGACTACAAAAGATTCACTATAGATGTTAAGACACACATAGACTGAACATGAAAGGATTGAAAAAATTATTTTATGCAAAAGGACCCAAAGGAAGCTGAGGTAGTGATGCTTATATTGGACAAAATAGACTTTAAAACAAGACTGTTACAGAAAACAAAGATGGATATTATATAATGATGAAGAAGCTGTTCAACAAGAGGATTTAACATTTGCAAATATTCATACACCTTACATAAGAGCACCTAAATATAGAAAGCAAATATTAAGAGACCTAATGGTAGAAACAGACAGTAATACCGCAGTTGTTCTGCTCAGATTTAATATTTCATGATAGTTCAGTCTTACTAGGTGGTATGTTTCCAGGAATTTATCCATTTATTTTCTAGGTTGAGCAATTTGTTGGAATTTATTTATTATAAGTATTTTCCTATGATTCTTTGTATTGTATTTCTGTGTTATCAGTTATAACACCTCCTGTTTCATTTTTTATTTTATTTGAGTTCTCTCTTTTTTTCTTATATGTATAGCTAAAGGCTTGTCAATTTTATTTATCTTTTCAAAGAACCAGCTCTGAACAGATTTATAACTGGTAAGGAGACTGAATCAGTAATCAAAAACCTCCCAACAAACAAAAACCAGGACCAGATGGCTTCATTAATGAATTCTACAAAATATTTAGGGAATTAATATTAATTCTTCTCAAACTCTTCCAAAATATTTAAGAGAAGGGAGCTCTTCCAAACTCATTTTACACGGCCAATATTATCTTGATACTAAAAGCAGAAAAGGACACCACAAAAAATGAAAATTATGGGCCAATTTAAAAATGGGCTAAAGATCTAAACAGACATTCTTCAAAAGAAGACATACAGGAATAATTTGCTTCAGTATGCTTTGCTTTACTAGTCTTCCTAGATACTGTGTTTTTCAACAAATTGAATATGTGGCAACCTTCTGTCAGCCAAGTCCACAGGTGCCATTTCTAACAGCATTTGGTCATTTTATGTCTCTGTTCCGCATTTTGGTAATTTTCCCAATATTAATGGCAACCTATTCCAGTACTCTTGCCTAGAAAATTCCATGGACTGAGGAGCCTGGTGGGCTACAGTCCGTGGGGTCGCAAAGAGTTGGACACGACTGAGTGACTTCACTTCACTTCACTTCAAGCAAAAGGATTACAACCCACTGAAAACTGAGATTACAGATAGCATTTTTTAGCAATAAAGTGACCCCACTCCAGTACTCTTGCCTGGAAAATCCCATGGATGAAGGAGCCTGGTAGGCTGCAGTCCATGGGGTTGCTAGGAGTCGGACACGACTGAGCGACTTCACTTTCACTTTTCACTTTCATGCATTGGAGAAGGAAATGGCAACCCACTCCAGTGTTCTTGCCTGGAGAATCCCAGGGATGGGGAAGCCTGGTGGGCTTCCATCTCTGGGGTCACACAGAGTCGGACACAACTGAAGCGACTTAGCAGCAGCAGCGGCGGCTTTTTAATTAAGGTAAGTGCATTTTTTTATATATAATGCTATTGTACACTTAATAAACTACAATATAGTGTAAATACAATTTTTATGTATACTGGGAAACCACATAAATCATGTGGCCTGCTTTATAGCAATATTCATTTTATTGTGGTGATCTGGAAAAAATACCTCGCGATATCTCCTAGAAATGCCTGTACAGATGGCCAACAGATACATGAAAAGATGTTCAACATCATTAATCACTAGGGAATGCAAATCAAAACCATAATGAGATATCATCTCGTATCTTTTAGAATATCTATTATGAAAAAGACAGAAAGTAACAAATCTTGGTGAGAATGTGGAGAAAAGAGAACCTTTGTGCACTTCTGGTGGGAATGTAAAGAAGTACAGTCACTTTGTATAACAATACGGAGGTTCTTCAAAGAAATGAAAATAGAACTACTATATGATCCAGCAATTCTACTTCTGGGTATTTATCCAAAGATGAAAACACTAACATGAAAAGATATGTGTACCTTATGTTCATTACAGCATTGTTTATGATAGCCAAGATATGGAAATAACCTAGGTGTTCATTGATGGATGATAGAAAGAAATTGTGGCATATATATATATATATATATATATATATATACACACACACACACACACACACACACACACACACACACATTGGATATTATTCAGTCATAAAAAAGAATAGCTTCTTGACATTTGTGATAACATGGATGGGCCTCACAGACATTATGCTAAATAAAGTAAGTCAGAGAGAGAAAACCAAATAATGTATGATGTCTATCATATGTGCAATCTAAAGAAACAAAGAAGCTCAGAAATACAGACAACAAATTAATGATTTACAGAGGTGATAAAAGAAATGGGTGAAGGGGGTCAAAAGGTAAAAAGAAAACAAAAAGAAAAAAGAAAGGAGCACAAGTTTGAGAACTATGACCCCACATGTCGCAGGGCATGGCTAAAAAAAAAAAAAAAAGTAAAGAAAAGAAAAAAGAGTAGTAAAAATAAAGGTCTCATCAGTATTTCACCTAGTGATCTTAGGAGTCACTAATGGTCACTGCCTTGATCTATGGCAAAAAAAAAAAAAGAACTCAGTCAAAAAGTAAGCTTAAGTGAAAGTCACTCAAGTTATGTCCGACTCTTTGTGACCCCATGGGCTATACAGTCCATGGAATTCTCCAGCCCAGAATACGGGAGTAGGCAGCCATTCCCTCCTCCAAAGTTTAAAATATGACAAGTCAATGGTATAAAACAGAAGGATTCAAATATTGGCCTTGACAAGTCATGAGTATACTAAATAAGTGAAACTGGAACAACAAAGTAATTGTGACAAAATCCAGATGAGTGATATATAAACATTCAAATATTACATACAAATTATTAAGTATAAAAAACTAAGTATAAATTATTAATTATAACTTGTCAACACCTAAAAAGCACAGTGTTAACAATTAAGCTATAGCAAGGTTAAATAAGAAGGAACTCTGTCATATCAACCTTATTTACTTTTTTTAATGAGGTTACTTGAGGATGGACTGAAGTCATATAGTAAATACACTTATCTTGATTTTAACAAAGGAAAATCTTGCAATTGAAATAGATAACCCCCTTTTACTAAATACTCTCAGGCTAGGGTTCAGGCAGGTTTCAGATTTGTAGATCTCCAAGTTTCCTTCTAGCTCTAAGACTGTGACTCCAGGTGAGAATCACATCACTTCTAGAAAATGTAATGTCATATGAAAATATAAATGAATTCTTGATAGTAACTACTTCTATATTATCAATAATTCTATATTACCTATAAAACTTTGAACAAGCATAACCAATAAAACTTTGTCAATGAATAATAAAAGTGAATATTCTCTCCTTATCGAGTATTTCTTTAAAATTTTAATAAACTATAAACCTAACTTTTAAGTGTTCTTTCTACTTGATTTTCTCATGAAAGATGAAAATGCTAATAAGAGATGAAGGAGTAAAGCAATAGAAATAGGGAGAACAGGGTTAAGATTCTTAGAAGCTGAAAATAAAACATAAAAAACTAGATAATTTTAAACTGCCTACATTGAATATTTATTCTGACAAAGTTACCTTCTCTTCTCTCTGCCATAAATGTATTCAATTCTTGTATTGTTGCTTTATCAACAGACATATGTACTTTAAGTTTATCCAGTTCTTCTTGAAGATGCATTCTATGAAAATTAACATAATAAACAATTAGTTTAAATATGTAAGTTAAGAAAAATATGGCAAACATGTAAAGGTGGCAAAAATATTTTTAAAACACATAAATTAGTAGTAAAAAAAAGAGCATATTAATATTAACAAATTCTAACAATTAAAACTGAATTTTAGTGACATCTGTAAAGTAAAATGTTTCAACTGAGTTTTAACTTCGTCTAAATAAACATACTAAATAATTAAAAACATAAGCTACATAATTTGAAAAAATCTATTGACTTACCAGATCATTTTCTAACACACAGATACACGATATAAAATAATAATAAAACATTAATACCTATCACTGAAAACAAAGAGTAAATCTAAAGATGCCAAATAAAGGCAAAAAACCCTTACTAGTAAAATGAAATTGAGCTACCATGACAAGAGACCTGGATTAAATGACGTACATGGAGAGCTCTGACCTTGAGACCTGAGTGAACATGAAAATTTATCTGCAGGGACCTTCACGGCTGAGACACAAAACTGGATTAACTGCAGGAAGCTGGGACACAACATTTTCTGAATGAAAACCTGAGCATCTGAGCTTATCTGGCTGAAGTTCCATTAAAAAGAAGATTTTTGTCCAGTCTAAGGGCAAGAAAGAGTCAACCATGTGTGATCAGAAACATAAGTATATATTGTTGTTGTTGAGTTACTAAGTCATGTCCAACTCTTTGTGACCTCATAGACTGTAGGCTCCTATGTCCTCCACTATCTCCTACAGTTTGCTCAAATTCATCATGTTTACTGAGTCAGTGATGCTATCTAACCACCTCACCCTCTGCTGCCCTCTTTTTCCTTTTGCTGTCAATTGTTCCTAGCGTCGGGGTCTTTTCCAATGAGTCAGCTCTCCACATCAAGTGGCCAAGGTATTGGAGCATCAGCTTCAGCATCAAGTGAAAATGAAAGTTGCTCAGTTGTGTCCAACTCTTTGCAACCCCATGGACTAGGGCCTGCCAGGCTCCTCTGTGTGGAATTCTCCAGGCAAGAATACTGGAGTGGGTAGCCATTCCCTTCTCCAGAGGATCTTCCCGACCCAGGGATCAAACCCAGGTTTCCCACATTGCAGGTGGATTCTTTACCGTTTGAGACACCAGGGAAGCCCAAGAACACTGGAGTGGGTAGCCTATCCTTTCTCCAGGAGATCTTCCCAACACAGGGATCCAACCAGGAGCTCCTGTATTTCAGGCAGATTGTTTACCAGCTGAGCTACCAGGGAAGCCCAAAAGTGAAAGTGTTAGTCACTCTGTCATGTCCGGCTCTTTGTCACCCCATGGACTGTAACCCACCAGGCTCCTCTGTTCATGGAATTCTCCAGGCAAGAATACTGGAGTAGGCTGCCATCAGTCCTTCCAATGAATATTCATGGTTGATTTCCTTTAGGATGGACTGGTTTGATCTCCTTGAAGTTCAAGGGACTCTCAAGAGTCTTTTCCAGTACCACAATTTGAAAGAATCAATTCTTAGCTGCTCAGACTTCTTTATGGCCCAACTCTCACATCTGAACATGACTACTGGAAAAAAAAACCTTAGCTTTAATTAGACAGATCTTTGTCAACAAAGTGATATCTCTGCTTTTTAATATACTGTCTAGGTTTGTCATAGCTTTCCTTCCAAGGAGCAAGTGTCTTTTAATTTCATGGCTGCAGTCACCATCTGCAGTGATTTTGGAGTCCAAGAAAATAAAGTCTGTCACTGTTTCTACTGTTTCCAAATCTCTGCCAGGAAGTGATGGGACCAGATGCCATGATTTTAGTTTTTTGAATGTTAAGTTTTAAGCCAGCTTTTTTGCTCTCCTCTTTCACCCTCATTAAGAGGCTCTTTAGTTCCTCTTTGCTTTCTGGCATTAGAAAGGTATCATCTGCCTATCTGAGGATGTTGATATTTCTCCTGGAAACCTTGATTCCAGCTTGTGATTTATCTAGTTCAGCATTTCACATGATGTACTCTGCAGGTAAGTTAAATGTGCAGAGTAACAATACATTGCCTTGTACTCCTTTCCCAGTTTTGAACAGGCCAGTTTTTCCAGGTCTGGTTCTAACTTTTGCTTCTTGATCCGCAAACAGGTTTCTCAGGAGACAGGTAATGTGGTCTGGTACTCTTGTCTCTCTAAGAATTTTTCACAGTTTGTTGTGATTCACACTGTCAAAGGCTTTAGTAGTCAATGAAGCAGAAGTAGATGTTTTTCTGTAATTCCTTTGCTTTCTCCATGATTCAACAAATGTTGGCAATTTGATCTCTAGTTCCCCTGGCTCTTCAAAACCCAGCTTGTACATCTGGAAATTCTCAGTTCATGTACTGTTGAAGGCTAGCTTGAAGGGCTTAAGCATGATCTTGCTAGCGTGTGAAATGAGTGCAAATGTATGGTAGTTTGTACATTCTTTGGCATTGTTCTTCTTTGAGATTGGAATGACAACTGACCTTTTCCAGTCCTGTGGCCACTGCTGAGTTGTCCAAATTTGCTGGCATATTGAGTGCAGCACTTTCACAGCATCGTCTTTTAGGATTTGAAATAGCTCAGCTGGAATTTTGTCACCTCCGCTAGCTTTGTCTGTAGTGATGCTTCCTAAGGCCCACTTGACTTCACATTCCAGGATGTCTGGCTCTAGGTGAGTGACCACACCATCATGGTTATCTGGGTCATGAAGACCTTTTCTGTATAGTTCTTCTGTGTATTCCTGCCACCTCTTCTTAATCTCTTCTGCTTCTGTTAAGTCCATAACATTTCCGTCCTTTATTGTGCCCATCCTTGCATGAAATGTTCCTTTGATAGTTTCAATTTTCTTGAAGAGATCTCCAGTCTTTTACATTCTATTGTTTTCCCCTATTTCTTTGTATTGCTCATTTAAGAAGGCCTTTTTTCTCCTTGTTATTCTCCAGAACTCTTCATTCAGTTGGATACATCTTTCCCTTTCTCCCTTATCTTTTGCTTCTCTTCTTTCCTCAGCTATCTGCAAAGCATCCTCAGACAACCACTTTGCCTTCTTGCATTTCTTTTTCAGTTCATTTTCTATATTGCTGCTGCTGCTGCCAATTCGCTTTAGTCGTGTCCAACTCTGTGCTACTCTATAGACGGCAGCCCACCAGGCTCTTCTGTCCCTGGGATTATTCAGGCAAGAATACTGGTGTGGGTTGCCATTTCCTTCTCCACATTTTCTATATTACTGACATTAAAATCGAGCCATTATATGTTTGCAGAGACCTGAAGAAATGACAGTAATGTAAAAACAGGTTTATGACCCGTGTAGATTGCGAGTTCCGGCAGACACAATCATCCACTACAGAGAGGTGTCTAAAACTGAGAGAATGGACAAGAGGAAAGCCACAACAGAAAATAATTCTTAAAGAAGTCAGGTTTGTAGATAAGAGAAAATATGAATAAGCTCAAAGCCATAAATGACAGTCTGTGTATCACCCCATTCAAAATGGGAGAATCTACAAGCAAAGAGAAATAACACAATAATTTAAAATGAATTCTTACAAAATAAGAGTTTTTTAAATGGTGATAAAAAAGAAAAAAAGTTATAAACATATACGAAAAAGAACAGGGGTTTTTGAGAGAAGACAAATTTTTAAAAAAGAACCAACTACTATATCTAGAAATGCTAATAAATAAAATAAGTAAAGCTAGTAATAACAACATAATAACTGAAATTTAAAATTCAGTGGATGGATTAAATAGCACACCAACAAAGGTAATAAAACTTTGTAAAATTAAAGACAACACAAAGAAACAAAGCAGAGGAAACAGCAACTATATATATAGTGTGTTGGAATGAGAAGGCCAGAAAGCATCTAATAGAAATTATATGAAGAGAGAATTGAGAAAATGGAGGGGGGAGACAATATTTAATACATAATAACTGAAGATTGAGAACCAATGAAAAATATTAATTAATAGATTAAGAGAGTATCAAAAATTGAAAGCAGAATTAATAAAACTATATTTACACTAGGAACATACCAAAACTGAGGACACCAAAGAAAACAAGGCAACTCTAAAATCAATAGAATGAGAAAAAAAAAATCAACTATTAATGAATTCAGGAAAGACAGTAGGCTTCTGATATTAATAAGAAAATCAGATGGAAAATAAGTAATATTTTCCATATTCCATGGTTTACTACTCATAGGTCCTATATTAAAGAACTATTAAAGAATATTCTATTTCAGGAAGAAAAAAACTCAAAAGCAATGTATACAACAAAATAGGAAATGATGAAAGAAGTATAAATGTGTACATAACAGCAAGCAAACATTTATTAAGCAAGGCAATCAAAATATCTAAGTGAAGGTAAAACTAACATTCTGAACAACAAAATGATACTAGATGAATGAGAGGATCAGAATTAAAGCATTTGAAGATCCTTGCATTGTAAAAGAAGAATAGAAGCATACTGAAGAAATTAAGACTGTCAAATAAATGAAGTATGTTATAATTTCAAGAAAAAACATTTAAAGAATGGATAACAAAAATTTACAAACTAGCAGAGCACGAAAATGAACTAAAAATATAATCAAATTGAAGGAAGGAAATATCTTTAAAAGAATCATAAAAAATGAAATATACACTAAGAAAAATATTAAGGATAAATATGGACCTTATAGAACAGTGAAAGAAATTATTTGCTAGGAAGATATAACAGTTCTAAATTTTTTGAACTAAAAAACTATATTTCTTGTACTAAACAAGAAATATAATTCGTAAAATAATTCAAATTAAAAGGTATATAAAGTGGAAAAAAAAAACAACTAGTAGTCTCTGCTTCCCCCAACTCAGTTTACTTCCTGAAAAAAATTGTTTATAGTTTGATACAAATAATTATATTTTTGTTCATAGAAACATAAATACACATATATAAAGATTTAACAAATTGGAATCTTACACATTTGAAATTAGGTTACACTTAGGTTACAGGTTGATGGGAAGGGCAAACAAACATGCACACACATAGGCGTCCATGCTCAGTCATGTCCAACTCTTCAGGACCCCATGGACTGCAGCCCACCAGGCTCCTTTGTCCAAGGGATTTTCCAGGAAAGAATACTGGAGTAGTTGCCACTTTCCTCCTCCTGGGGATCTTCTCGATCAAGGGATTGAACCCGCATCTGCTGTGTCTCCTGCACTGGCAGGTAGATTCTTTACCACTGAGCCACCTGGGAAGCACAGACATCTATATCCAACCACAAAGTGATTTAAGTTTAAATTAGGTTCTTGCTTTGTTTTGCTAAGAACATAGAACATAATGTAGCAAGATGGCCCCACAAAGAAAAACCAGATGTAGCTCATCTTAACTTAGTTTTCCTTGGCTCTTACTTAGATCACTACCCAGTGGAACACAGGGCTACAGCTGTTGGAAATGTTATTTCATGCTTCTTTAGAGGTATTCTATGCTTACAGTTTTGTCTTTTTTTTTTTTTTTTAAGGAAGAATTCACAAAGTCTGTACTGTTAATGTGAAGCATTTATAAACATTAGGGACTGCCTTGTTCTTGAGTCAAAATAAGTACCAACAAACCACACATCTTAATGGGTATTTGGAAAAGTAGCTGACAGAGTAAGCGTCCAGGCACTCCCAAGCAGGATAAACATTGGGTACTTAGGGACTCAGATTTATTACCCATTTATTCTGCTGTTTCTGATGTTCTGTTTGGTATGGGAACCACAATTCAAAATCTACTTCTGACTGGACAAATTATGTGAGGTGACCGTATTCAGATGGTGGAGAACAGGCTACAATGAACTTTGATCAACAAAGAGAGTCTGAAGGACAGTCCAGATTTCTGCCAAGAGGCACTCATGATGATGGAAGAGGGAGTCTTTAGTGATCAGAAGAAAAAGATACTGGAGTTTGGGAAAGCTGAAATGTTTGGAATTTGTAAAGCACAGTACTCAGAGAGGAGGAAGCTACAGAGGAGGAGCTGTAGAAATTTGCATTAGAATTCATTTGAGTCTTTGGATGAATATTTTGTTGCACAAGCATAGTATAACACCAATACAGTATACTAACGCATATATATGGAATTTAGAAAGATGGTAACAATAACCCTGTATACAAGACAGCAAAAGAGACACTGATGTATAGAACAGTCTTTTGGACTCTGTGGGAGAGACAGAGGGTGGAATGATTTGGGAGAATGGCATTGAAATACGTATAATATCATATATGGAATGAGTTGCCAGTCCAGGTTCGATGCACGATACTGGATGCTTGGGGCTGGTGCACTGGGATGACCCAGAGGGATGGTACGGGGAGGGAGGAGGGAGGAGGGTTCAGGATGGGGAACACATGTATACCTGTGGCGGATTCATTTCGATGTTTGGCAAAATCAATACAATATTGTAAAGTTTAAAAATAAAATTAAATTAAAAAAAAAAAAGTTCAATAAGGCAAGCTGAGAACAACCAGTGCCTCAGAACTATTCCCAGAGCTCTCATGGCACTGGGAGACATGTGAATTCTAACCAGCTAGAGGGAGAAGGCAATGGCAACCCACTCCAGTGTTCTTGCCTGGAGAATCCCAGGGATGGAGGAGCCTGGTGGGCTGCCGTCTATGGGGTCGCACAGAGTTGGACACCACTGAAGCGACTTAGCAGCAGCAGCAGCAGCAGCAGCAGAGGGAAGAATCTTGTTGAACATTAGGGGTACTCAGCAAAGAACCCAAAAGAGTCATTCCAATGAACAGGGTACTCCAAGTCTGTGCTAACAAGGTGTTTTAATATATCTGAAAATATTTAAACTGAAATTTTAAACATACTTCTCTGGGTATAAATAACAGAAAAAAATGGATGGAAATCAGAAAGGACATAGAATGAAAACTCTTCACTGAAAATTTATAAAAGTCTGTCCAATAACATCAAAACACATATTGTTTTCAAGTGCTATGGACTTGCATCAAAATAAAACTATAATGCTGAAACATAAAACATTTTAAATAAAATTTTTATTTTTTTTTTAAATTTTATTTTATTTTTAAACTTTACATAACTGTATTAAAACTAAATCCTGCAAATTATTTTCTATGGCCACAATATCAATACACTTAAAGTAGAAATCAACACCGATTATGTCTGGAAAATCTCCAGATATGTTAAATTAAAGAAACTACTTTAAAATACTTTTTTCTCAATGAACAATCTAAGAGGAATTAGAAAATATTTGAACTTATAAAAAAATAAAACACAATCTTTGAAAATTTGTGAAGTGCTAAAGCAGTGCCTACATGCATTTCTAGATCATTATATACGTATATTAGAAAAGAAGAAAGACCTACAATGATGTAAGCTTCCAAACTGAAAAAAAAAACTAGCAAAAGAGGACAAAGCAATTTGAGTGCTTTTTCATACGTATATTGCTTATCTGGAGATAGTTCCTTTGTGAAATATTTGTTCAAATGTTTTGCTCATATTTCTACTGGATTGACAGTCCTTTTCTTATTTATTCATAGGAACTATATATTCTGGGTATTAGCCCTTTGCTAGACATATACCTTTGTCTTTTTGTGCTCTGACACATCTTTCTGGGCTCTGAAAGTTGCCTTTTGATTAACTGAATGGTATCTTTCAATAAATAGAAGTTCTTGATTTTAACACAGCCCTGTTTACCATATTTTAGTTTAAATTTAGTCTATTCTTTAAAATCTTTGTCTACTACAAAAACAAAAAGGTGCTCTTCTATGATTTTCCTTAAAAGTTTTATTACTTAATCTTTCAAATTTAGACCTGTAGTACACCTTGAATTGATTTCTATGTATAATAAGAATACAATATCATTATAATATATATAATATAATAATTTAGCTATACAGCTAACTTTTAGCTATACAGGTATATCAACTGCTATTTTGGTTGTTTCCATTTTTAATAATTATAAATAATTCTGTAGTTAACATCCTTGCATATGTGTTGACATGTGAGATTACTATTTTTTGAGTACATACTTTAAAAGGCAGAAAAATGTCTCACACACAAAAAATTATGTAGACTAAGGCAAACAACATTAATGTACCAATTATTTAGATTTTAAAATACTAATATTATGTAATATTTAATCCATAGTTTTCGTTCTTGTGAAAAAATTAAATTATTTTGTTACTGAGGATGAGATGGTTAGATGGCATCACCAGCTCTATGGAGATGAGTTTGAGCAAACTCCGGGAGAAGGTGAAGGACAGGAAAGCCTGGCATGCTGCAGTCCATGGGGTTGCAAAGAGTTGTACAACACTGAGCGATTTAACAACAACAACAATTCCACTGCCAACAAAGGTCCATCTAGTCAATGCTATGGTTTTTCCAGTAGTCATGTACGGATGTGAGAGTTGGACTATAAAGAAAGCTGAGTGCCAAAGAATTAATGCTTTTGAACTGTGGTGTTGGAGAAGACTCTTGAGAGTGCCTTGGACTGCAAGGAGATGCAACCAGTCCATCCTAAAAGAAACCAGTCCTGAATATTCATTGGAAGGATTGATGCTAAAGCTGCAACTCCGATACTCTGGCCACCTGATGCAAAGAGCTGACTCATTTGAAAAGACCCCGATGCTGGGGAAGATTGAAGGCAGGATGAGAAGCGGACAACAGAGATGAGATGGTTGGATGTGATCACTGACTCAACAGACATGAGTTTGAGTAAACTCTGGGAGTTGGCAATGGACAGGGAGGCATGGTGTGCTGCAGTCCATGGGGTTACAAAGAGTCAGACAGAACTGAGTGACTGAACTGAACTGAACTGAACAATTCTGTTATTCCACTTTTATTCCCTCCCTAGAAATAATCAGTACCTTACATTTTTACATAGTATATATATATATGTCTGTGTATACAATTATATACAACTATATTTTTGTGGATATATGTGTGTGTTTGTATGTGCACACACACATATATATATATTCACAAAAACAGTGCTGTTCTATGACTTAAATTTCTATATTTTTAGAGAACGTAGTATATATACTATTATTGAATTTTCTTCATTTAACTCAACTTTTGCTTTTGAGGATCTATACGTTGCTTTATAGATCCAATTCATTCATGTTAAATGCAGCATAGCTCACATTACATTTAATATAAATATAGTATCACCAACTCAGTGGACATGCATTTGAGCAAACTCCAGGAGATAGTGAAAGACAAGAGAGCCTGGCATGCTGCAGTACATTGAGTCACAAAGAGCTGGACATGAATTAGCTCTGGAACAATAACAACATATTAATACATCATGATGCACTTATATCAGCTAATTATGGACATTTAGATTGCTTATTGGAGAAGGCAATGGAAGCCCACTCCAGTACTCTTGCCTGGAAAATCCCATGGGTGGAGGAGCCTGGTAGGCTGCAGTCCATCGGGTCGCTAAGAGTCGGACACGACTGAGCGACTTCACTTTAACTTTTCACTTTCATGCATTGGAGAAGGAAATGGCAACCCATTCCAGTGTTCTTGCCTGGAGAATCCCAGGGACAGGGGAGCCTGGTGGGCTGCCGTCTATGGGGTCGCACAGAGTCGGACACGACTGAAGTGACTTAGCAGGGCGTTGGTTTGAGCAAATGGACAAATCATAATGCCATTTTTCCCATTTTGTGTCACTACTGTTTCCTTATTGGAAGTTTTTATTCTACATCTGTTGATTTCCCTGCTAAGCTGTAAGATCCCATAAAAGGGTGGCATATTATTTCTCCATGTGTACCTGTGTCTAGCAGAGTGCTTAGCTGCAGCATTTTCTACAGACTACAAGTTAGTATAAAAACATCAAAACTACCCACTGGAAAAGGTCAGTTTTCATTCCAATCCCCAAAAAAGGCAATGCCAAAGAATGCTCAAACTACTGCACAATTGCACTCATCTCACACACTAGTAAAGTAATGCTCAAAATTCTTCAAGCCAGGCAATATGTGAACCGTGAACTTCCAGATGTTCAAGCTTGTTTTAGAAAAGGCAGAAGAACCAGAGATCAAATTGCCAGCATCTGCTGGATCATCGAAAAAGCAAGAGAGTTTCAGAAAAACATCTATTTCTGCTTTACTGACTATGCCAAAGCCTTTGACTATGTGGATCACAATAAACTGGAAAATTCTGAAGGAGATGGGAATACCAGACCACCTGACCTGCCTCCTGAGAAATCTGTATGCAGGTCAGGAAGCAACAGTTAGAACTGGACATAGAACAACAGACTGGTTCCAAACAGGAAAAGGAGTGCTGTATATTGTCACCCTGCTTATTTAACTTATATGCAGAGTACATCACGAGAAATGCTGGGCTGGAGGAAGCACAAGCTGGAATCAAGATTGCCGGGAGAAATATCAATAACCCCAGATATGCAGATAACACCACCCTTATGGCAGAAAGTGAAGAAGAAATAAAGAGCCTCTTGATGAAAGTGAAAGAGGAGAGTGAAAAGGTTGGCTTAAAATTCAACATTCAGAAAACTAAGATCATGGCATCTGATCTGGTCACTTCATGGCAAACAGATGGGGAAACAGTGGAAACAGTGGCTGACTTTATTTTTGGGGACTCCAAAATCACTGCAGATGGTGACTGCAACCATGAAATTAAAAGACGCTTACTCCTTGGAAGGAAAGTTATGACCAACCTAGACAGCATATTAAAAAGCATAGACATTACTTTGTCAACAAAGGTCCGTCTAGTCAAGGCTATAGTTTTTCTAGTAGTCATGTATGGATGTGAGAGTTGGACTATAAGAAAGCTGAGAGCCAAAGAATTGATTCTTTTGAAATGTGGTGTTGAAGAAGACTCTTGAGAGGCCCTTGGATTGCAAGGAGATCCAACTAGTCCAACCTAAAGATCAGTCCTAGGTGTTCACTGGAAGGACTGATATTGAAGCTGAAACTCCAGTACTTTGGCCACCTAATGCAAAGAGCTGACTTATCTGAAAAGACCCTGATGCTAGGAAAGATTGAGGGCAGGAGAAGGGGACAACAGAGGATGAGATGGTTGGATGGCATCACTGAATCAATGGACATGGGTTTGGGTAGACTCCGGCAGTTGGTGATGGACAGGGAGGCCTGGCGTGCTGCAGTTCATGGGGTCACAAAGAGTTGGACATGACTGAGCGACTGAACTGAACCCACCCACTACAAGCTCCTTATTTATTTAGCCAAGGATACAGAAAACATACTGTGAATTTCTGTGCATCTTTTCTTGACTTCTAGGGTTCATATCAAAGACGAGGTGGATTTGCCGGATTCATTTTGATATTTGGCAAAACTAATACAGTTATGTAAAGTTTAAAAATAAAATAAAATTTAAAAACAAAAAACAACAAAAAAAGAAAAGCTTAGTACCTTGCAGTACTGGAGCCCCTTTAATATTTACTACTCAGAAAGAATGTACACAAACATTTATACTAATGTTTATATTTAGGAGAATATTACCACGTTTATTTAGCAGGATGTTAACATGATCTTGTTAGTTCATACATTTAACTTAGTGTCAGTAAGGCAACATCCTCAACTAAGTGAAAAGGCTATAAGCCTACTGACACATCTGTAGGCTTTCCTTGCTCCTTTCTATCTAGCATCCCAAAGAATGTTTCACTTTATCAGTACACGGCAAGTGCCCCAAGAAAAAACCTCATTAGAGTTCAAAATTATTACTCCTCAGTACGCCACTGCATACTAAGCCCCTGGCTTAGCACCTAGTTCTGAATGATACTGTTTAAATACTGAATAGATAAATAAATGAAAATATGAATATTTATTAGATAAATCAATTGAAGGAACCATCCAATTTATAGTTGATAAACTACTAAGTTCATAGTCTTTTGTAAGGATATCATTATGATATAATAATTAGATGTATTTTATAAATCTAAATGATTATATGAATTATAATCCCAGCAAAATTTCCCAATCATTAGATTGCCATACTGCAGCCACAACAAAAACTCTGACCATAATCATTGGTAAAACCACAGTAATATAGGTCAGCAGTAGTGTCATTTTAATTATATTTTAAAAACTAATTTAGAGTTGTCATAATTTTTTAATTGGGGCTTCACTGGTGGCTCAGCTGGTAGATAATCCACCTGCAATATGGGAGACCTGGGTTCGATCCCTGGGTTGAGAAGATCGCCTGGAGAAGAGAACAGCTGCCCATTCTAGTAGTCTGGCCTGGAGAATTCCATAGACTGTGTAGTCCATGGGGCGGCAAAAAGTTGGAACGTTAACTCAACCTTTACAACTGGATTGGATTTAGAGTTGTCAGAGAATTTCTTATTAAGGTCTTGAAAAGTAAACTCAGTTTTTAAGACTGGAGTTACAAGTACTACTCAAATCTGTGGACATTGTCTTTGACTGTTTTCTAGCCTTACAGTTTAAAGACAGCTGTTACTGTATGTGCTCAATGTCTGATTCTTTGCGATCCCATGTATGGTACCCCATGAGCCTCCTCAGTCCATGAAGTGAATGTTCCAGGCAGGAATACTAGAGCAGGTTGCCATTTCCTGCTCCAGGCCATCTTCTCAACCCAGGGACTGAACCTAGGCTCTTGGGTCTCCTGCAGTGGCAGGCAGATTCTTTACCACTAGTGCCACCTGGGAAGCCCCTATTACTGCATAAATCGGGGTAAAACTTACCCCTTAAATAGTCAGGACTGAGTATTATTAAACTAGATCCTGCTGTATAACACAAAAATAAGAGTGCCTGGTCTATAGAAAAACCAGCTGAAACTTCTGGTTCCTGACAAGTTACCCCTATTCTTCCCATTAATTAAATATAAAAGCTCTGAACACAATTACAGGTGGTCCTTTATTTACAATAGTTTGACAATGACTTTTCAACTTAACAATAGTACGAAAGCAATATGCATTCAGTAGAAATTGTACTTAGAATTTTGAACTTTGATTTTTCCTGGGCTAGTGGCATCCTGAAAGATACTCCTGCATGATGCTGGGCAGCTGCAGAGAGTTGAAGCTCCAGCTAGTCATACAATCACAAGAGTAAACAGCGATTCACAACTTACAACCATTCTATACCCATAGAGCCATTTTATTTTTCACTTTCAGTACACTAGTTAATAAATTATATGAGATATTTAACACTTTATTATAAAATGGGTTTTGCATGAGATGATTTTCCCAACTGCAGGCATATTTAAGTGTTCAGATACATTTAAGTTAAGGAAGGCTAAGATATGGTATCAGGTAGGGGGTTGTTACATAGCTTCCCTGGTGGCTCAGATGGTAAAGAATCTGCATGCAATGCAGGAGACCCAGGTTCAGTCGATGGGTTGGGAAGATCCCCTGGAGAAAGGAATGGCAACCCACTCCAGTATTCTTGCCTGGAGAATTCCATGGGCAGAGGAGCCTGGAGAGCTACAGTCCATGGGGTCGCAAAGAGGCAGACATGACTGAGTGACTAAGCTCAGCACAGGGTCGTTATGGGATTCCCAGGGAGCACTAGTAGTAAAGAACCCGCCTGCCAATGCAGGAGATGTAAGGGATGTGGGTTGGATCCCTAGGTCAGAAAGATCCCCTAGAGGAGGGCATAGAAACCCACTCCAATATTCTTTCATGGAGAATTCCTTGAACAGAGGAGACTGGCATGCTACAGTCCATGGAGTCACAAAGAGTTGGACACAAAAGTGATTTAGCAAGCATTCAGGGTAGGTATATTAAATGTTTTTTTAACTTATGATATATTAAACTTAGGATGGGCTTATCAAGACAGAACCTCATCAACAGCTGAGGAAAATCTGTACATAAAACAAATACAGGAAGACTCCAAAAGGCAAAGAGAAGGATAGGATAAGGATCTTAGAGTGAGGAACACTAGAAGAACAAATCACAGTGATAAGTTCCATAGCTTTCTTCTTTCCTCCTAACATTCTCAATTTAGTACTGGAGAAATGCCAAAATACACAAACAAAATGTCTCAAGGAAAGTCTGCTCTCTCAAGCCAAAGAACCAGGAAAGGGACAGACTAGCAGGACAGAAATCTTATTGATAATATTGATAATAACCACTGGAGAAAGAAGAAGAAGAAGAAACAGCCTAGCTCTTTCTATCAATGAAACCAAATAAGAAGCCTGGACTTCCATGCCCATCAAGTGGTAATGAGGCATCCTTTCACACCACCTTCCACGTGATGTCAGCAGGGGTCAAGTTAGGAGCTAAGACTCCCACCCTTCCTGGCAGTAACAAAGTGACCTTCTCCCGCAAGCATGACGTCATCAGAGGTTTGTAAAGTAAAAGAGTTAAATAAGATCCAGAGTCTCAAAACATAATACTACAATATCCAAGAGACTACTGAAAATCACTTACCATACCAAGAACAAAGAAGATCTCAACTTGATTGTGAAATAACTAAGAAATGATAGCAAGATAACACACAAGTCAGTGCAAACTAGTACAGCCACTATGGAGAACAGTGTGGAGACTGCTTAAAAAACTGGAAATAGAACTGCCTTATGACCCAGCAATCCCACTGCTGGGCATACACACTGAGGAAACCAGAAGGGAAAGAGACACGTGTACCCCAATGTTCATCACAGCACTGTTTATAATAGCCAGGACATGGAAGCAACCTAGATGTCCATCAGCAGATGAATGGATAAGAAAGCTGTGGTACATATACACAATGGAGTATTACTCAACCATTAAAAAGAATACATTTGAATCAGTTCTAATGAGGTGGATGAAACTGGAGCTGATTATACAGAGTGAAGTAAGCCAGAAAGAAAAATACCAATACAGTATACTAATGCATATATATGGAATATAGAAAGATGGTAACGATAACCCTGTATGCGAGACAGCAAAAGAGAAACTGATGTATAGAAGAGTCTTTTGGACTCTGTGGGAGAGGGAGAGGGTGGGATGATTTGGGAGAATGGCATTGAAACATGTATAATATCATATAAGAAATGAATCGCCAGTCTAGGTTCAATGCAGGATACAGGATGCTTGGAGCTGGTGCACTGGGATGACCCAGAGGGATGGTATGGGGAGGCAGGTGGGAGAGGGGTTCAGGAGTGGGAACACGTGTACACCCGTGGTGCATTCATGTTGATGTATGGCAAAACCAATACAATACTGTAAAGTAATTAGCCTCCAATTAAAATAAATTTAAATTAAAGAAAAACATACAAGTCAGAATTACTTGATAAGGATTTTAAAATAGCCATGACGAAAATGCTCCAATGAATGGTTATGTATAATCTTGAAAAAAAATAGAAAATCTCAGCAAATAGAAATATAAAGAAGAATCAAACCAAAATTTTAGAGCTTAAATCACAATAACTAAAATTAAAAAAAAAACAACCCTTACTTCATGGGCTAAATAAGAGATGCCAGACAAAAGAAGGAAGAATTTTGAAGACAGAACAATAAAAATTACCCAGTTTGGACAATGGAAATAAAATAGTCTAAAAAGTAAAATGAACAAAGCTTCAGAGACCAGTAGGACAATACTAAAAGATCTAACATATACATTAACTGAGTCCCAGACTAAGAAGAATATGGGGCTGAAAAAAAATATTTGAAAAAATAATGGCCAAAACTTCCCAAATTTGATAAAAGCCACATATTTAGAGCTTCAAGGAATGTAGAATACTCCCAAAAGAATAAACAAAAAGAAATCTGTGCCAAAACCTATCATAATCAAAATTTGAAAAGTTAAGAAAAAGGAAAAATTATTAAAAATACCTAGAGAGAATGATGTATTACTTTCAAGGGAGTAATGATTCAATTAACAAAGTATTTTTTGTCAGAAACCATGGAGGCCAGAAAGAAGTGGTATAGTCTTCCAGTGCCAAAAAAACAAAAACAAAAACAAAAAAAATTGCCAACCTAGAATACTCTATCCAGTGGAAATATCCTTTATAAATGAAGGTGAAGATATTTTAGGTAAAGGAAAACTTAGAGAATGTTTGGCCTACCTTAAAAGACAGTCTAAAGAAAAGCTCTTCAAACAGAAAGAAAATGATAAAAGAAGAAAACTTAGGAAAAGAAAAAATACATAATAGTCTATCCTACTGGGTACACATTGCTATATTTAAAACAGATAACCAACAAGGACCTACTGTATAGCACAGGGAACTCTGCTCAATGTGGCAGCCTGGATGGGAGGGGAGTTTGAAGGAGATTGGATACATGTGTATATATATGGCTGAATCCCTTTGCTATTCATCTGAAACTATAATAACATTGTTAACTGGCTATCCCCCAATACAAAATGAAAAGTTTTAACTTAAAAAATAGGCTATCCTTCTCTTAAAGTTTTAAAATAATATTTGACAGCTGAAGCAAAAAATGTAATATCCACTAATGAGTTTCTCTAAGTATTTAGAGAAAAGAGTTAAGAAAACATATTATAAAAAGAGGAGGGTAAACAGACACAAAGAGAAGTAAGGTTGTTAAGTTTCTGAAGTGGTACAATGTTGATACCAATAAACAGTATAATAAGTTATGTGTGTAAACTACTTAGAGCAAACACTAAGAAAAGCATATTCAAAGACATATACTCCTAAACCTTAGAGATAAATAAAAACCTAATTCTAAAAATAAGTTCAAGTGACATATAGGAAAGGGGGAAAAGGGAAACAGAGGAAACAGAAAATAATAACATAGTAGATTTTGTTATAATGTCAACATGTAAAAATATAACATTTCTACATATTGGCAATGTACAATCAGAAACCAAAACTAAAGTCATAATACCATTCATAATAGCTTCAAAAGTTACTTTGCACAAATCTAACAACAGTAGCTTCCCAGGTGGTACACTGGTAAAGAACCTGTCTGCCAATGCAGGCTGGTAAGAGACGTGGGTTTGATCCCTGGGTCAGGAAGATCCCCTGGAGAAGTGCATGGCAACTCACTCCAGTACTCTTGCCTGGAGAATCCTGTGAACAAAGGAGCCTGGTGGGCTATATATAGTTCATAGGGTCACAAAGAGTTGGATGCAACTAAGCAGGCATGCATTCATGCAACAATGATATTAGACATACAGAATCTGCATGCTAAAACTATAAAACACTGATAAAAGAAAGTCTCAACAAATTAAGTATTCATGGAATAGACGACTCAATGTGGTTAATATGTCAATTCTCTAAGCACAATTTCAGTCAAGATTCCCACAAGATTTTGGTAGTTCAAGCTATTTTTTAAACCTATTTTTACAGGTAAAACTTTTATGGAAAAGCAAAGCGATTAGAAAAGCCAAAACAATTTTAAAAACAATAAAGCTGTTTGACTCACACTGAGTTCAAGGCAAGAGTTACAGAAATCAAAATAGTGTGGGGTTCACAGAAGTTTAGAAATTCATATTATAGAATAAAATAGAGTCTTGTAATAGACCCACAGAAATATAGTCAGCTGATATTTAACAGTTACAAAGGCAATTTACTGGAGAAGGAATAGTCTTTTCAAAAATGATGCTGATACGACTAGACATTTATCTTTGTAAATAATGAACTTCAACCTATAACTCATACCCTATATAGAACTTAGCTAAAAATGGATCACAGAGCTAAATAGAAAGCTTTTTAAGAGAAAACACTGGATAAATACTTGTGACTTCAGGTCAGAAAAATAGATATTAGATATGACATCAAAGCCATAGTCCATAAAAGAAAATCAATTAGAAAGTTGAACTTTACCAAAGTAAACCTTTTGTCATGGAAGACACTATTCTAGGAATAAAAAGTCAATATACAGACTGGGACAAAATATCTGCAAATCATATATTTAATTAAGCTCTTGCATATAGAATATGTAAATAATAAGTACTTTTTAATAAACAATCAATTTTTTAAATGAGCTAAAGAGTTGAAGAGACATTCGTAAAAGAAAATATAAAGACAGCAAATAAGCATGTGAAAGATCATTAGCATTAGTCATTAGGGAAATACAAATTGATATCACAATGGAATATCAATACACTCCTATGGGAATCGTCTTTAAAAAAGTGCTGACAAGAATGTGGAGCAACAGGCTCATATGAATTCCTGAGAGGAGTAAGAATGGCATACCCAATCTGGAAAACAGTTTGGCAGTTTCATACATAGTTATAAATACATCAAAGATACACATAGTAGGGTTACTCCCTACTACGGGTATTTACTTTAAAGAATCATAAAGCTATGTTCACATAAAAACCTATTTGTAGCAGAAAACTATACATAGTCCTAAAAATCTAGAAAAGACCCAAGCGGTCGTCAAGAGACAAACTGTGGTATATCTATACAATGGAATTTTGTTGTTGTTTTGTTACCAAGTCAAGTCCAACTCTTTGACCCCATGGACTATAGTCCACCAGACTCCTCTGCCCATGGGATTTCCCAGGCAAGAATACTAGAGTGGGTTGCCATGTCCTCCTCCAAGGAATCTTCCTGACCCTGGGATCGAACCTGTGTCTACTGCTTTGCAGAAGGATTCTTTAACACTGAACCACCAGGGAAGCCATACAATGTAATACCATTTAGCAAAAAAAAAGGTACAAACTGGATGAACCAACATGAATGAATCTCAAAGGCATTATGCCAAATGAAAGAAGCCGGTTTCAAAAAGTTATAGCTTTTTAATGGCTGAGTAATACTCCATTGTGTATATGTACCATAGCTATTATACAGAGTGAAGTAAGCCAGAAAGAAAAACACCAATACAGTATACTAATGCATATATATGGAATTTAGAAAGATGGTAACAATAACCCTGTGTACGAGACAGCAAAAGAGACACTGATGTATAGAACGGTCTTATGGACTCTGTGGGAGAGGGAGAGGGTGGGAAGATTTGGGAGAATGGCATTGAAACATGTAAAATATCATGTATGAAACGAGTCGCCAGTTCAGGTTCGATGCACGATACTGGATGCTTGGGGCTGGTGCACTGGGACGACCCAGAGGGATGGTACGGGGAGGGAGGAGGGAGGAGGGTTCAGGATGGGGAACACATGTATACCTGTGGCGGATTCATTTTGATATTTGGCAAAACTAATACAATTATGTAAAGTTTAAAAATAAAATAAAATTTAAAAAAATAAAACAACAACAACAAAAAAAGTTATAGCTTATATGATTCCACATATATGTCATTCTGAAAAAAAGGCAAAGCTATAGAGAGGGAGAACAAATCAGTGGTTGTCAGGTGTTAGGTATGGTGGGAGGATTTGACTACAAGTGGGTAGGACTAGGAAATTTTTTGAGATGACAGAACTAGGCTGTATCCTGATTGTGGTCACAGGTACTCAAATCTATTTGTACATGTGTGTTACAACTCAAAATACTGTGCTGAACATGTAGTATATATAAATTAAAAACAACAAAAAAAATTCAGTCTTTATGTGCAAACTAACTTTAAGAATAAGAAGACATGTTTCCATGTTTCCTTTCTTATTGTTTCATTATGATACTTCTGGGGCTTCCCTCCTAGCTCAGTTAGTAAAACATCTGCCTGCAATGCAGGAGACCCCAGTTCGATTCCTAAGTTGGGAAGATCCCCTAGAGAAGGGATAGGCTACCCATTCCAGTATTCTTGGGCTTCCCTGGTGGCTCAGACAGTAAAGAACCGCCTGCAATGTGGGAGACCTGGGTTCGATCCCTAGGTTGGGAAGATCTCCTGGAGGATGAGGAGGATTGGCAACCCACTCCAGTATTCTTGTCTGGAGAATCCCATGGACAGAGGAGCCTGGTAGGCTCCAGTCCATGGGGTCAAAAAGAGTCAGACATGGCTGAGTGACTAAGCACAGCACAGCACATGATACTCCAAGTTTAATTTTTAACATAATATTTCATTAGAACATTTAATACTGAACATGTTTCCAAGAAAGCTCCCTGAGAGTAGGAAGTTTGATGGTTCTCATTTCATTCACGAAGCAGACTGCCTGTCACACACACAGCACACACAGCAGTAACTCAAACACATTTCTTAACTGAATAAATGTTTCACAAAATAACCCACCCACCCCCAAAATATCATTACATGACCAAAAGTTTATCCTGATTATTTAGCACTCTTAAAGGTTATCACTTCAAACTTCACTATTTTTTAATAAATTAAAACTGATATGAAAAATAGCTATCTTACAATGAATATCACATTAATAAATTTAAATGAATTTCAGGAGGAAAAATCCACAGTTAATGACTCAGCATTCAACTGATAAATGATACAAAATTTAATTTATAGAGCTACTTGTAACACACATATTTCAGGGTGAACAGACTAGGATTCTAAAAGTTTCAAAACTTTCTTTAAAAGGCTTTATTATTTTTTCTTTAGTTCTATTTCATTGATGAATAAAATAAACCTAAAATAAACACCACTGACAACTAAGCTCTGCTTGCATTTTCTGGATTAGATCTTGTGATTAGTTAGATTAGGTTTCACACCTAATTCATTTTATCCAAAAAGATTACTAAAGATTGTCAGAGAAAGTACAAACACATGCTACACGACAGATAAACCAAACCCTATGAAAATATTAAGGTAAGCGAAAGAAGTTAGTCACAAAGAACCACATATTATACGATTCCATTTATATGAGATGTCCAGAATAGGTAAATCTATAGACACAGACACTGGTGATAGAAGCAAGATCCGATGCTGTAAAGAGCAATATTGCATAGGAACCTGGAATGTCAGGTCCATGAATCAAGGAAAATTGGAAGTGGTCAAACAAGAGATGGCAAGAGTGAATTCTAGGAATCAGCGAACTAAAATGGACTGGAATGGGTGAATTTAACTCAGATGACCATCATATCTACTACTGCGGACAGGAATTTCTTAGAAGAAATGGAGTAGCCATCATGGTCAACAAAAGAGCCCAAAATGCAGTACTTGGATGCAATCTCAAAAATGATAGAATGATCTCTGTTCATTTCCAAGGCAAACCATTCAATATCACAGTAATCCAAGTCTATGCCCCAACCAGTAACGCTGAAGAAGCTGAAGTGGAACGGTTCTATGAACACCTACAAGACCTTTTAGAACTAACACCCAAAAAAGATGTCCTGTTCATTATAGGGGACTGGAATGCAAAAGTAGGAAGTCGAGAAACATCTGGAGTAACAGGCAAATTTGGCCTTGGAATACGGAATGAAGCAGGGCAAAGGCTAATAGAGTTTTGCCAAGAAAATGCACTGGTCATAACAAACACCCTCTTCCAACAACACAAGAGAAGACTCTATACATGGACATCACCAGATGGTCAACACCGAAATCAGATTGATTATATTCTTTGCAGCCAAAGATGAGGAGCTCTATACAGTCAGCCAAAACAAGACTGGGAGCTGACTGTGGCTCAGATCATGAACTCCTTATTGCCAAATTCAGACTTAAATTGAACAAAGTAGGGAAAACCACTAGACCATTCAGGTATGACCTAAATCAAATTCCTTATGATTATACAGTGGAAGTGAGAAATGGATTTAAGGGCCTAGATCTGATAGAGTGCCTGATGAACTATGGAATGAGGTTCGTGACACTGTACAGGAGACAGGGATCAAGACCATCCCCATGGAAAAGAAATGCAAAAAAGCAAAATGGCTGTCTGGGGAGGCCTTACAAATAGCTGTGAAAAGAAGAGAAGTGAAAAGCAAAGGAGAAAAGGAAAGATATAAACATCTGAATGCAGAGTTCCAAAGAATAGCAAGGAGAGATGAGAAAGCTTTCCTCAGTGATCAATACAAAGAAATAGAGGAAAACAACAGAATGGGAAAGACTAGAGATTTCTTCAAGAAAATTAGAGATACCAAAGGCACATTTCATGCAAAGATGGACTCGATAAAGGACAGAAATGGTATGGACCTAACAGAAGCAGAAGATATTAAGAAGAGGTGGCAAGAATACACAGAAGAACTGTACAAAAAAGATCTTCACAACCCAGATAATCACGATGGTGTGATCACTGACCTAGAGCCAGACATCCTGGAATGTGAAGTCAAGTGGACCTTAGAAAGCATCACTACGAACAAAGCTAGCGGAGATGATGGAATTCCAGTTGAATTATTTCAAATCCTGAAAGATGATGCTGTGAAAGTGCTGCACTCAATATGCCAGCAAATTTGGAAAACTCAGCAGTGGCCACAGGACTGGAAAAGGTCAGTTTTCATTCCAATCCCAAAGAAAGACAATGCCAAAGAATGCTCAAACTACCACACAATTACACTCATCTCACATGGTAGTAAGGTAATGCTCAAAATTCTCCAAGCCAGGCTTCAGCAATATGTGAACCGTGAACTTTCTGACGTTCAAGCTGGTTTTAGAAAACGCAGAGGAACCAGAGACCAAATTGCCAACATCCGCTGGATCATGGAAAAAGCAAGAGAGTTCCAGAAAAACAGCTATTTCTGCTTTATTGACTATGCCAAAGCCTTTGACTGTGTGGATCACAATAAACTGTGGGAAATTCTTCAAGAGATGGGAATACCAGACCACCTGATCTGCCTCTTGAGAAATCTGTATGCAGGTCAGGAAGCAACAGTTAGAACTGGACGTGGAACAACAGACTGGTTCCAAGTAGGAAAAGGAGTACGTCAAGGCTGTGTATTGTCACCCTGCTTATTTAACTTATATGCAGAGTACATCCTGAGAAATGCTGGACTGGAAGAAACACAAGCTGGAATCAAGATTGCAGGGAGAAATATCAATAACCTCAGATATGCAGATGACACACCCTTATGGCAGAAAGTGTAGAGGAACTAAAAGCCTCTTGATGAAAGTGAAAGTGGAGAGTGAAAAAGTTGGGTTAAAGCTCAACATTCAGAAAACGAAGATCATGGCATCTGGTCCAATCACTTCATGGGAAATAGATGGGGAAACAGTGGAAACAGTGTCAGACTTTATTTTTCTGGGCTCCAAAATCACTACAGATGGTGACTGCAGACATGAAATTAAAAGATGCTTACTCCTTGGAAGGAAAGTTATGACCAACCTAGATAGCATATTGAAAAGCAGAGACATTACTTTGCCAACAAAGGTTCGTCTAGTCAAGGCTATGGTTTTTCCTGTGGTCATGTATGGATGTGAGAGTTGGACTGTAAAGAAGGCTGAACGCCGAAGAATTGATGCTTTTGAACTGTGGTGTTGGAGAAGACTCTTGAGAGTCCCTTGGACTGCAAGGAGATCCAACCAGTCCATTCTGAAGGAGATCAGCCCGGGGATTTCTTTGGAAGGAATGATGCTAAAGCTGAAACTCTAGTACTTTGGCCACCTCATGCGAAGAGTTGACTCATTGGAAAGGACTCTGATGCTGGGAGGGATTGGGGGCAGGAGAAGGGGACGACAGAGGATGAGATGGCTGGATGGCATCACTGACTCTATGGACGTGAGTTTGAGTGAACTCCGGGAGTTGGTGATGGACAGGGAGGTCTGGCGTGCTGGGATTCATGGGGTCGCAAATAGTCGGACGTCACTGAGCGACTGATCTGGTCTGATCTGATCTGAAGGGGTGGGAAGCAATGGAGGTAACAGGTAAACTGTATGTGGTTTTTGAAGGAGTGAGTAATGACAATGTTCTAAAATTTATTGTGATGATGAGCATACAACTATTTGAATATTCTAAAAACCACTGGGTGAACTACATGGCTTGTGAATTGTATCTCAACAAAGCTATCAAAAACTCTCAGGGAACATATCTGGAACAAATCTATAAAAATTTGCAAGATAAGAAACTTTATTATCAGCATCAATCATTTAATATTAATAGAGTGTAGTACATTTTAAGAGATAATTAGAGGTATATATTTAAATCTGATATGATCATTTCTTCAAAAGTTTATCATTACATGGAAAAGGTGGTAAGTTATATAATATGTAAACTAAGATTCTAATACAGCTATGACAATTCAATGATATTTAATTACTTTATGCCACATGATACTAAATTCTAGTAATCTAAAAGATATCCTGTTTTTCAAAAAAAATCACATAATCTGAGTATCAAAAATTAACTCTAAATAAAGAAATAGTTAAGTAGCAAAAAAGGCTAATTATGTTGGTCTAACTCCTTTTCGTTTCCAAAAAAAAGTGTTCTTTCTATAGCAAGCTGAATATAATAGACTGTGAATTAGAAGATCAAGGAAGCAAACTGTATGTTTTCTAAAATATGAGTATCCTTCATCAAGTTTTATACTTAGGGCAGCTAAAAGACCTATGTGGAGGGATCAGCATTAAGCCCAAAGGACACACAGCGCACGGCAAGAAAGAAAGCAATTCCCTCGTGTCGTCTGCAGGTCACTACCAAGGACCATGTTAGCAGATCCATACCAGACCCTTAACAGGCAGTTCTGCTGCTACCAGTAATTAGCTTGGACAGCTCTGGCTCCAAGAATAGCAGCAAGGCTACACCATAATGAGCTCAGCTGGGATTAGCAGGACAGGGCAGGGAACCAAGAGAGCTCAGGCATTCTGCATCGCGTATGTATCTAGGAGATCAAACAAGGATGGCTGGCTAGGTTATCCCCTCTCCACCTCATTCCAGAAATGAAGCACGGCAGTGTCTAAAATACAGGCTAATGAAGAGCGACACCTCCAACAGATGAGAGCCACATTAATTAACACAATCCCTAGATCATATAATACAGTTTCGGCAAGAGCTAGCAAATGTGCAACTTGTTATTGCATTATACATACATATATATTAAAAAGTCAATCTTTTTTCTTTACTTTTACTGGCAAACCAGATTATTTCATTTTCCAAATTTTATAAGGAATTTATCTCATGGCCTTTAAGATAGAAAACATTTCTCTCAGATGTTTACCTAAGTACACATTATTAAAAAAAGAAACTCACTTTTGAATCATTAGCTCCTGGTTCTCCCTTTTGAAATAGGCCAGTTCATTCCATACAGCATCAGAATCTTCTTGTTGAAGTTGTTGAGGATCTGCTCTCTTTACTTTCCTGATTTCCATCCTATTTTTAAAATGAAATTGATTTCTTACTTAACATGTTCAAATTGCAATAAAATTCATTTACACATTCCCTAAAATTGAAAAATATCTACTAACCAAGTATCTTTTTTTTGGCAAATGATATGAGACTTTTTATTGAAATTAACTTTCTAATGATATTCATGCCATAACTTCAGGGTAGTCATTTGGAATTGAGACTCCTCTTGAAGTACAGCTAGCGTCACATAGCTACCCAGTTTCTATTGAGGTACAGTGGAATGAATTTCCTAAAAACTAAGCATGTAGAAATTAAAATCTTACATCATGATTTCCTAAAAAGCTAAACTGCTACTATGGAAAGTAAACTTTTAAGTGGACACATGATATTCTCTGGTCTTATTTCTCTCATTCATTCTACTAGTAATAAAATATACATTGCAAAAATGTCAGTTTCTAAAAAAGGACTATAAGCAATCAACACATCTAGAACTTGCTGCCAACCAGTCTGACTGTGGTTTATGTGTTTTGTCTTAAAACAAGCAGTTATCAGTAAACATCAGATAGTTAGCAAGTAGTCTTCAGCCTTCTGGTGACTACTAAAAAGTTAAGTGCCTGCTAAGTCGCAGAGGCTAAACCCAGGACAGACAGATTTAACATTGGTTTACTGAGAAGTGATATGAAACACTTTCTGTTCTTCAAAGAAAAAATTAGATGTGACAATTATCTACAAAACATGCCAAATGCCCTTTATGTTCTCATTTTCTGTACATAAAACAAACTCTTCATTTTTATTTTGTAAAAGTGCTGTACTGGCCAATTTAGAAACAGTATTTCTCTATAGAACAGACCAATGTGTATCATCAACATTGCCCTAAAGGATCCATCTCAGAAGATGAGAGGGTAGTAGATTTTTCTGTACTCATTCAGTCCTTTGCCCTCTGTTGATACTGTTAACAGGGGAGCCACTTACAACTAACCAAGATCTGAACACCTGTTCAGAGCAATTGAACTGAGACCGCCCATTCATTCAGATAAGCTGCAGAACTAACTGATGGATAGTAAAGATTTTCAAACTGCATACTAGGTTGAAATAGTTTTAAGACAGTTAACTATAATGTTAATTTCATATTTCCCATATATTTCAAATAAAAAGTAAACTGAGTTATATACATTGTAACATCAGCATTTTATTTATTTAAAGTAGTTTTTCAAGCACATGGATATGAACTATTTTTGCTTTAAGTTATACTTTTATTAAGTTATTCTATAGATATTAAAAGTATATACAATAATTCATCATCTATGCTCATGATTTCTGCAAATTATAGGAAAATGCATAGTTATTATAAACATATTTCTATTTTCATTTATTATATTCTCTATGTAAAAATTCTCACTAGAGATCTGACTATGAAATGATTTCTTTAAAATCAAACAAAAGCTATTAAAGCACCTATATGATGCTACTCCGTTCCATTTAATATTTAGGGAAATGCCTTTATGAGCTATGTAACTCACATGCCACTGCCTTCTTCCCACTGTTTTAATTGCTCTTTTACTGCTCTGTAGTTGGTCTGTAACATCTGTAGCCTTTCTTTGCGTTTTTCATGGGCATCTCTTAGCTCATCATTTTCTTGGTTCTGTAGAACACAAAAAAGCAAGTATACAAGTTTGAAGAATATATAAGCATAATGTTACAGATAAAAGGCTACCAATCTAAGTATAAAATTCAAAAGAAAATAGCATGTAAATATATATTAATTTGTAATAATCATTTAAGCAGAAATAAATTTGTGATTTATTTATAATTTATTACAAATAAATTAATGTAATGATCATTTAATCCTAAAGTCACAGAACAGGTTTACTTGATAAATTTGAGATACTCACTGCATTTTGAAAAATCATTTAAGTAATCTTAAAATTCTGGCATCAAATTAATTTCATTCCTTTCCTTTTTGTTAATTAGTATATATACACATATTTCTGTATAAATCTTACATATTAAATTTTTTTTTCTTTTCCAAGATTTGTCCATACATAAAGCGTGACTAGTTTGTTAGTTGTAAGTGCACATATAATTAGTACAAGGACACTAATCATAGTAAGACCAGTTCTCTAACCCATGGATTCATAATTAGTTAAAATGCACAAAGATTACACAGAAGGAAGAAAATCAGTTTGGACCTATGTTAGAAGTGACCCAGTTTAACATTTTGGGTTGAAACAAAAAGAACTGAAATGGGAAAGGTGGACTTTAGCACTCTTGAAGAACTCAGAATAGACAGTTCAAATATTACTAGGGTAGAGAGTTATAGTCAATGACTTCTAAATGTTTTAAATAAAACGCATGCATAAATCTTTACTTTTCAACATGACCACAAAATGAACATATATATAGGCTAAATTGTCAGTCCTCAGGGGATGTATTTATGTTACTCATGAACTGTGTTCCTCAAAGTAAGTAATGTGATGAGTCTTTTATTTTACCCTTGGTCATTTCAAATCTGTTTTTTAAACTCTTCATTTTCTGTATGAAAGAACTTGCATATTTATTCAGTGCAGGTAACTGGTACTCTCTAATATTATAGTAAGCTGAGAGGAGTGGGAACATGGCAGCCAGAAAGATCTGAATTCCATTCTTGAAGTTTTCTCCTGGTAGCTGCATAATCTTAAGAACACTATTTAAATTAATTCAATTTCTTTTACAATAGAATGTGGAAAAGAACACAGAAATTTATACCATGGTAACAAAATTAAATGAAGTAACATACAGGTAAAGCTCCCAGGTCTGTTCTTGCTCAAGAGAGGCACAAAGTAAGTGAGCTTTTTACTCTGTCCTCTTCCCAAGAACTAACTCTGATGCCCTTATCATTTATAAGCCAAATTTATGGTTCCACTGACTTATCGGTCTCTCCTTCCAACAATGAGATAATATCTTATAGAGTCTGCATTATCTTACTGCAATTCTACCTGTCTCAACAGTATAGATATGTTGCCATTATACTCTGAATATATATCTAGTAGGATAACTTCAATAATTCTCTTAAGTAGTTACTAGGAAGTATTTCAGCCATGTGTGCACCAAGTGGCATGTACATCATATGGGAATGCAAGTGCTCGACAAAAATGCTATCTCTTAACAGGGGAAATTAGAATAAATGCTATCCGAAAGACTTTTTGGAGATATGAATCATAGCCACTGCAGAGTTATTTGCTAAAAAGTAATATGGTGTAATACCATGATTAAAAATTCAAGATACTGAATTCAATTTTGTTTTAACTGAAGAACCATATATTAAGAACCTATTATATGCAGGGTGGTAAGTGCTGCTAAGAGTTCAACACCTGCTGCTCAAATTTACTAAATTTTACCTTGACAATCTACTTAAATCCAGTGTTTCAATTTCTCCATCTTCAAAATAGAAGCTACTGATATCTCTTCTTCTAAGACACAAAGAATGATATAACTTTGATCTTGAGTTTCCCATACTGTTGGTAAACAATCTGACCTCTTTGACCAATAAACTTCCCATTTTTACAGATGTGAAATAATTTAAGTTAGCCATATATAAGAATGATAATCAATAATCTTTTCTTATAAATGAACAAAAGTTAAATATTCTTATTAGGATTCTTTTTAAGAATGAATAAAATTTATGAGGAATTTAAATAAGATACATTATAATATAAATAAAATAATTTAATTATAAGAAATTTACATACATTAGATTCATGTCAAAACAATTTTGAAATAAGTATATAAACTGAATACTTTGTTAGACAATTCTAAAAATAGCTTTGTGTGATTCTTCTTCATTGACTTAAAGTCCCTCCCTGTAAACTCTTATTTTACAGTAAATTTCTTAAAAGTTATTACAAACAAATGCACTGTTGTGGAATTGTTAAGTCTGTGCTAGAATCCCTAGAAATTCTGAGTAAACAGAACCTAAAAGATTGACCAAGAATTAAATACTAATAGAACGGGATATCCAAATTTTATATTACCTTTCACAATAATTTTCTGTTGAATTACTGGAACAAGTTGAATTTCTTATTCAGAGTACTGTCATTATTTTAGCATTTTTAAGTACTGCCTCAGCTACCATTAATCACTGAAATTATATCCAATATTTTCCCTAATTCTTTTAAGTAGAAATCAACTATATTATGACTCAAAAAAGAAGGCTGAACCCTGAAGAACTGATGCTTTCGAATTGTTGTGCTACAGAAGACTCTTGAGAGTCCCTTGGATAGCAAGGAGATCAAACCAGTCAATCCTAAAGGAAATTAACCCTGAATATTCATTGGAAAGACTGATGCTGAAGCTGAAGCTCCAATACTTTGGCCACCTGGTGTGAAGAGCCGACTCACTGGAAAAGACCTTGATGCTGGGAAAGATTGAAGGCAGGAGGAGAAGGGGGTGACAGAAGATGAGATGGTTGGATGGCATCACTGACTCAATGGACATGAGTTTGAGCAAACTCCAGGAGATAGTGAAGATAGGGAAGCCTGGGGAGCTACAGTTCATGGGGACACAACTTAGTGACTAAACAACAACTCAATAAAAACTTCCTGAGTTCTACATATCAATCACCATGTACCAGGCTCTGTACTAAGCATAGCAATTAATCAAAGAACCTTATGTGGCCACTTCTGATTCCTAAAACTTTACCATAATATACCCACTATCAGTAAATAGTTTAGGTTTTCTTACAGTAACTGAAATAAGTGATTCCTTCAATTAAGCAGTAATTATGGAAAACAGTTTTATTGATAAGCTTTCTCCTTTAATTTTACATGAGTCATAATTATACCTACCACTAGAATGTTTATATTTCTTATAATTCTTAAAAATTTATATAATTCTTTTATTCTTATAAAATTTTAAAAAACATAATTCTTATAAAAGTCTTAAAATCCAAACTATTAAAACAAAATCAAACTAAATATTATTTGGTAAATTGATTTGATAGACAATTTAAAATAATAATTATATTAGATTTTTCTGCTTTGAGAAAACTGTTATCAAATTATAATACATGGGTTAAATTGGTCCTAGAGACTATCATTCCTTTAGCCTACTTCAGAAACAGACAGTAAAATTTTATAAAAATGTAAATATAAGATAGAGTATATATATATAGCTCAAAGAAAAATGACTTTACCAATTTAACTGCAAGAGCAGATGCTGGCTGAAATTATCAGTCAAAAGTTGGATATCTCAAAAGAAATATTTAAAAAGAATAATCAAATTAATATTTTTCTTATTCTAACAAATTCAAGTTTACTGTAGCTTGAAATATGATTCTTTAAGTTCCATCAGCCTTATGATAGCCTAACTCTAAACAAAAGTACATCATTTGGGAAATATCCTCAAAGATCTTAGAATAAAAGCAACTGTAAAAACTGAAAAATACATTTAATATCACTAATTACTACATTTTCCTTTGAGGACACATCCCAAAGTTCCCCATGGACTGTCGCTGAATTAGGTCCACTTATTAGGTCATTCAATAAAATATTTACAGAATACCTTCTTATATATTTAGCAATTAAACTAGCTAAACTAGAGGCTCTAACTTCTGTGTACAAACAAGTCGTAATGGCTAAAACACTAGAAAATAGCAAAGATGTATTAATTTAGTTTCTTTAATGATGTTTATAATTCTACTTTTGAGTTGGTAAGAACAGAAATGATTCTTGATCGAATCATCTAGTTTGTTCAAAGGCTTCTTGACAGTATACGGCAATAAGAGCATGAACACTATTAATAAAACAGTGGCTCAATCTTGGGAGTATGATAGCAAGGTTTTTTAAGTTAAAAAAAAAACTTTTATAAAATACCAAGGAAACCATGATGTATAATTTCAGTAGAATGTATAAACTTCATGAATATCAGAGCATTGAAAAATAAAAGATATAAACTGTACTCAAAGGACATACTGATGTTATTAAATGGCATAGAAAAGTCCTAAAAGAATAAAACTGCCAAATGTATGAAAGTCAGTAAAGCACAGATTCATGGTAATTTAAGGACAGTAAGAATTTTGAAAAAGCAAGAGAGTTCCAGAAAAACATTTATTTCTGCTTTATTGACTATGCTAAAGCCTTTGACTGTGTGGATCACAATAAACTGTGGGAAATTCTTCAAGAGATGGGAATACCTGACCTGCCTCTTGAGAAACCTATATGCAGGTCAGGAAGTAACAGTTAGAACTGGACATGGAACAACAGGCTGGTTCCAAATAGGAAAAGGAATATGTCAAGGCTGTATATTGTCACCCTGCTTATTTAACTTGTATGCAGAGTACATCATGAGAAACGCTGGGCTCGATGAAGCACAAGCTGGAATCAGGATTGCCAGGAGAAATATCAGTAACCTCAGATATGCAGATGACACCATCCTTATGGCAGAAAGTGAAGAGGAACTAAAAAGCCTCTTGATGAAAGTGAAAGAGGAGAGTGAAAAAGTTGGCTTAAAGCTCAACATTCAGAAAACGAAGATCACGGCATCTGGTCCCATCACTTCATGGGAAATAGATGGGGAAACAGTGGAAACAGTGTTAGACTTTATTTTGGGGGGCTCCAAAATCACTGCAGATGGTGACTGCAGACATGAAATTAAAAGATGCTTACTCCTTGGAAGGAAAGTTATGACCAACCTAGATAGCATATTGAAAAGCAGAGACATTACTTTGCCAACAAAGGTCCGTCTAGTCAAGGCTATGGTTTTTCCAGTGGTCATGTATGGATGTGAGAGTTGGACTGGGAAGAAAGCTGAGCGCAGAAGAATTGATGCTTTTGAACTGTGGTGTTGGAGAAGACTCTTGAGAGTCCCTTGGACTGCAAGGAGATCCAACCAGTCCATTTAAAGGAGATCAACCCTGGGTGTTCCTTGGAAGGAATGATGCTAAAGCTGAAACTCCAGTACTTTGGCCACCTCATGCGAAGAGTTGACTCATTGGAAAAGACTCTGATGCTGGGAGGGATTGGGGGCAGGAGGAGAAGGGGACAACAGAGGATGATGGCTGGATGGCATCACCAACTCGATGGACGTGAGTCTGAGTGAACTCTGGGAGATGGTGATGGACAGGGAGGCCTGGTGTGCTGTGATTTATGGGGTCGCAAAGAGTCGGACACGACTGAGCGACTGAACTAACTAACTAAGAATTTCATAAAGCTCTGATGCTTTGTTTTCCAAATTATATTTTATAATTCACTATACCCACGAAGTCAGGATTTGAAAATGGATAGTATTTTTATAATAATGGCTTATATCTCTATTACTATTGTCTCTACAATTACAACATTGGTTGCCCCTCTTGAAAACAGATACAAACTAGCCACATAAGACAGCTTAGTAAGACCCTGTGTTAATAGTTATATAATATTCAGTATTAAAATAATATGCACAAATAGCATATCAATGTATCAGAGTTTATATACATATGTAACACAGGCTCGTGAAACTTCTTTGACCTTCCCTTCCTCCCTTCAATCCACCACGGTGATCAACTTGGGACCCTAAAGCTACCTACCATGCCATGGAGCATGTCTTTTCTCTTTAGTGTTTCCAAGAGTAACTTCCATGGAACAACAGTCCTTGAGGAAATATTAATTGGTATAAAGTAAATCTGGGAAACAATATATCTCTACCTTCCTATAGATTCACAATGCACATTGTTATGTTAAAGGATCACAAAAACAGATATTAATCCACTGCTTATATAATTAAGCAAAGAACATTTTGTCTGTCATGTTTCCATTAGCTTCTTGCAGAACAGGATTCAAAAGAATACCAGCATGGAAAGCATATTTAAATATTCAATGTGTATTAGCGGGGAACGTTCTTCGCAAGGAGCTCCATGATCCCAAAGTATTTTAAAAACCGCAAGACACTGTTATGGGTTGAAATAAATCTCTCCAAGATGTTATGTTGGAGTGCTAACCCCTACTACCTCAAAAGGTGATTGTGATTTTGTGATTTTGTTTGGAGATAGAATCTTTATAGAGGTAAGCAAGTTAAAATGAGAAAGTGAAAGTGTTAGTTCCTCAGTCGTGTCTGACTCTTTGCGACTCCATGGACTGTAGCCTGCCCAGCTCCTATGAACATGGGATTTCCCAGGCAAGAATATTGGAGTGGGTTGCCATTTCCTTCTCCAGGGAATCTTCCTGCCTCAAGGATGGAATCCAGGTCTCCTGCATTGCAGAGGAACTCTTTACAGTCTGAACCACCAGGGAAGCTCCAAAATGAGATAGGGTGGGTCCTAATCCAATACGACTGGTCTTCTTCATAAAAAGGAGAAATTTAGACAGAGAGAGAGGCATTAATAGAGGGAAGGTGATGTGAAGACATAAGGAGAAGGCCATCTATCAGGAAAAGGAATGGAATAGATTCTTCCCACACAGACTTCAGTAGGAACTAATAACCCTGTTGACAGCTTGATTTTGGACTTTTCTAGCATCCAGAACTTTGACACAATGCATTTCTGTTCTTTTAAGCTAGCCAGTTTATATTAATAGTAGTTTGTCACAGTAGCCCTAAGGAAACAAACACAAACACATCATCAATTCCTATCTTATACTCACATGTACATGAGTAATAAATATAGTATTAGTAATATTGCCTAATACTGGAGAAATAGAAACAGGTCTTCTGTCTTCACTAAATATGAGTTATACTCACTAAAGTCAGGTTGTAAATAAAAAAGTGCCCTGTTCCCAACTACTTGTCTTAGAGTTGCTTTACTATACATGTTTTATTTACCCAAGATCTTCCCTGGTGGCTCAGGTGGTAAAGAATCCGCCTGCAACGTGGGAGACCCAGGTTCGACCCCTCGGTTAGGAAGATCCCCTGGAGAAGGGAACGGCAACTCACTACAGTATTCTTGCCTGGAGAATTCCATGGACAGAGGAGCCTGGTGGACATTTTGCTAAATGCCCTTAGAGTGCCTTTTTCATTTAACTATTTTGTTCTATTAAAATGAGAAATCCTTTCCTCTAAATGACAAAATACAAAGAAACAAAATTTGTTCACATTTTTTTTGCTTATTTTGCAAATTTGAGGAAGAAAACAAATACAAAGAAACAAAATTTGTTCACATTTTTTTGCTTATTTTGCAAATTTGAGGAAGAAAACAAATACAAAGAAACAAAATTTGTTCACATTTTTTTGCTTATTTTGCAAATTTGAGAAAGAAAACAAACATTAGAAATTCAAGATTATCAATTAACATGAAAGAAGATGCAGAAAATATAAATGAAAAAGAAATTATATGAAAAATAATTTTACTCTAAAAATAAACTTGAGGCCTCATCCCAAAGAGCTGTTGTTAGAAAAAGAGAACGAGGAGATAAATTAGTATGTTTCTGAGACTCTGTGAAACAAAAAATTCAAGAAGTGGAAGAAAATAGATCTAAAAATGTCTGAAACTGCTCTACTCATTCCTGGCAAAAACAAAAAGACTCAGACTTTTCGGGGCAAAGTGGAGGTCCTCTACTATTAAATGGGATATGTGATGGTTATATTTTTATGTTATCTTGATCGCCCAGGTATTTAGTTAATGACTATTTCTGGGTGTATCTGTGAGGGTGTGTTTGTATGAAATTAACTTTTGAATCAACAGACTAAATACAGCAGATTGCCCTCCCCAAACTGATGGGCTTCATCCAACCAACTGAAGGCTTGAACAGAATAAAAGAATGAGAAAGAAAGGATTTGTTCTTTTTGCTTGACTGTCTTTTACCTGGGATACTGGTCTGCTTTCAGACTCAGAATGGGACTGGAACTTACATCATCAGCTCTCCTGGTTCTCAGGCCTTTGGACTCAGACTGGAAGTATACTATTCTCTCTCCTGAATTTCCAGCCTAACATCTACAGATCTTGGATCTCTGACTCCATAATCAAGTGATCATATAAGCCAATTCTTGTTAGACTAAATCAGTCAATCCTTCTATCTATCTATCTATCTATATATATATATACACACACACATACACACATATATGTATTTCAGAATAATGGTATCTCATTTAGGGAAGACTAAAGGATTATATATCATTGCTTCTATTTTTTTAGAGAATCAGATTAACAGACGATAGAAGAAGGTTTCATATGTGAATTTTAAGAATTATGCAAAAGAAGGATGATGGCATCTTAAACATGCCCATAATATCCTGTGAATACCTACACATTTAGACTAATACACTAGATTCTAACTACTCACTCAGCATCATTATTTTTCACTTGTTATAAAAGTGACTGCACAGTGCTTAGCTAACTGCATAAGCTAATACATTACAAATGAGTAAACGAATGAGCAAATAACTGCAGGGGTATAAATTTCAAGTAGGCTAAATGCTAGCAAGTTGATGTCATCTGATCACTTTTTTAGGGGAACCACAATGACTGAAACTGCCCACCCTCGAATCACAGTAACTATTTCCCTGAGTTATTTTATGACAGGAGGTCCTGGTGAGGAACGTGGAACTAACAAGCCACCACTAACCAGAGGAGTTCAGGAAAGGTCAAAAGAAAATAACACATGTCCAACCACCTCCCAGAATCCTTCTTGCTGGTACCATCTTGACTGACCAATGTGTACACCACCAGGAAGGACTCTGAGTCAGAATGATTGGCCAAAGATAACCAGGAAGCTAATCCCATCGCCATAAAACCAAAGACTTTGAGCCACTTGGCAGAACAGTTCTTCTGGGTTCCCTTACCCTACTGCTCTCCACCCAGGCACCTCTGCCCAGTAAAGTCTCTTTGTTAAGCTCATGTGACTCCTCAGACTATTCATTGCTCACTGTAAGACAAGAGCCCACTCTCAGGCCCTGGAAGGGGTCCCCTTCCTGCAACAATTTTATCTTGGAGAGTAACAATAGATGATAATTTTCCTTTGTTTTCAAACTAGTAGTTTAACTCCAAATAAATATAAAACAATTCTTTGGGAAAAGCAGAAAAAAACTGTTAGTTGTGGCTTATCATTAACTATTCCTCTAAATTATATTTTGCTGTATTGTACAAATAATGTTAAGTGAAAACATTTTCCTAGGAATCATTTATATGACAAAGAATCTAAGCTTTAAATACATAAATTCTCACCATGTATACATTGGCCTTTCCATAGAATATTATAAAACTATTTGAGATTCAGTTAAATGGCTAAATCTCAAACAGTGTTGGTTTTCCAGTAGTTGTGAATGAAGAATGACAACTTTAGCCATATTAAATTCACAGAAAAATTAAAGCCCTCAATATAGTCACATAGAAGCAGTTCCCTACACACAACCTCTTCTGAGAAAAATAATTCACAAATTATGAGTTGGAAAGTACAAACTCTTAAAGATAGAACAATAAAGATTTACGATTTTTAAAGACTGGTAGAACATGAGTTCGAACGTCTTATATTTTCAGACAAATACAGTTGAAATGGAAAAAATAACATATTTATTTATCACTTTGACTATGTAATTTTTCTACAAAGGACAATTTTAAGTAGTCTGGGCTAGGTCACCATAGTTGCTAACTCACATTTCTTATAGGAAATTCTCTTTCCATTTGCTATAGTTCTTTTTTTTTTTTTTTTTTTTTTTTTGTCTCTGAGAAACTATAAGAAACTTATTCCCTATATTGAGTCAAAATATCCCCTGTAATTTTAAAATAGTGAATATATATTTAGTTTTCAGCTAGTAAAATTGTTTTTATTACTTTATGATCCTCAGAAATACTAAGAGCTAGATGCACTGATGATACATTTTTATACATGTAATTAAATTCAGGAAAATTAAATGATAACCAGTCGTTTGTGAAAAGAATGTTTACTTTGGGATATTCTTACCTATGCAAGGTTATTACTAAAGAAATCATTTAATGTTCACCTTTAGTTGTAGTGCCTTCTCTAAGTTTTCAATCCTTCTTTCAGCTTTCTTCAGCTTCTTAAGTTCCTCCGAGTCTGCAAAAGAGCTCTTTGGGGACAAAGACCTTGAACGTTTTACAGGTGGTTCCTCGAGAATAAAACAAGGACATGGTTGAGCTAGTTGGAACACTGGATTATGAAAGACATGCAAAATTAAAGAACAAGTAATTTTGAATACTAATAATGAATTATAAAAAAAAAAAAATCCTGCATGGAATACCAGAGAAATAACAAGCGGAATTACCACAGTGCTACCGCTAAAGGTTTCTCTGTGACTCGTTAATGAGAATATTCATTTACATTTACATTGTTTCTTTCAGAATAATGATGTCCCATTAGGGAAGACTAAAGGGTTATGGACTCAGAAATGCAAGAAGCCTCATTACAAAGGAGGGGATGGAGGCTGGTCTAATTGCTCTTCGAGGGTCCAAGGTTACACTTGATAGGACAACCTGAAACAAGAGGGAAAGGGTTTCTTTCCCTTTGAAATAGTTTAACACACTGTGAAGTCGAAGGAACAATATGCTTGAGGAATATAAATACAACAGACAGTAGATCTTACACCATAATGACCATATGGTCATTAACTATAATGTGGCTAACTAGAGACGAGAATGTGTGTTTATATTATGTACAGCTTCATATACCAATCTGGAGAAGGAATATGTGAAAGCAACTATTAAGCTGGGCAACATATTGCTCATACTTACTGCATGTCCTTATGAAAAAGAAAGAAAATTCTCTGTTCAAAATATCACTCTAATTTTCCTGATTTTTTTAAAACAATGAAACATCAAAGCAGTACATTTTTAAAGTTCAGCCATATAGCACAAAATCAAATTAGATTCTATAATGTATCTCAATTTTAGGACTTTTTTTTCATTTAAATTAAGCTCAATGCGTGAAACTATTCCAAAATTGCAAGAAACATATATGCAGTTATGTTTAAATATATCCATATATAGATAATATATATAATAAAGCTCATTCTTCTGAAAATTACTAATAATTTAGAGGTAGTAAATAAGAATGCCGCATAAACATGAGTCTCATTTTAAATACTTCTTTTACTAAGACAGTTTGTCTTACTCATAGGAAAATTCAAAAGAATGAGAAACAATTATCTTGAAAACATGATTTTCTACTTTAAAAAATATTTTCTACTGATGAAATAAAAGTGTGAGAAATACACCTCTTAAACTCCTTACTTTTAGGAAAAGCTTATTTCAATTCATATAGAAAGAATATATTTACAATCTGACATTCTTGACTTTTTATATTAGTCAATGTTCATAGAATCTTTTGCAGCATAACAAGAACATGCAATAAATACTATGAAAAGGAAAAGCTGAGACATTAATAAATAAAAATCATGGTACAAAAAATTTACTTATTCTCCACCGTTATACCTTTAACTCCGAAAATACGTAACTGCACGTATTAATATTACATTTCAATTTATAATTTATATTCCACATGGGTAGTATTTTAAATATCACATTCAAATGAAATAGAAACATTAAGATATATTTTTCTTCTGATGAAAATTAGAAAATTGAGTTAAGGGCTAATACCACATTAAAATTTCTACTTAGATTAATTTATCTATAGATTAGATAGATGAGGCATATTTAGCAAAACTTTTTAATGTAAGAATGTTAATTTACTGCCAAAGAGGCATATCACTACTAATAAATTTAGTTAATTAAATTAGGAAGATATTACTCAATCTTCAAAAAGGGAAAACTTGCCAGTCCCAATCATGATTTTATAAAACATCTGATACATGATATTTTTTAAAAGCTTTCAGAAATACAAACAGAGAAGTAAATGATGCTGTTCATTTTTTAACTTCATTTCTTGCCTTGCTAGCCTCATCCTGACAATTTCACAAAATGACGACTGTCCCTACCTTACGTTTCCCTTCAGTACTTGTCAAGATGCTCTTCTCTGAGGAACCCTTGTTGGTAGATCTGTTCTCTGACAGTTTTTCATTTGCTATTTTCAGTTTCTCCTGTAAATACTCAATTTCAGACTTCTGTGAGACCATTAAGGTTTCTAAGCTTGATAAAGATGGCTGTTGAGAAACCTGTTTTAAAAAATGTTTGTATCTTACATTATTTACACATGCATACAAATATTTATATGTTTTTATATTATATAAATTTAAATATTCCAAGAAAGAATATTTCATTTCAAAAATAAACTATAAACCTGCATTAGCTAAGCTTCTATCATCCTTATAGAATGCCATTTTTCAATAAAATAACCAAGAGTCTGTATACAAATTTTTTAAATATGTCTGTCATGCAGATTTTTAGAAGAAAAAATTTAAAGCATGGATGCATTATATATACAACTTATCTATAAAATTATTTCAAATTAATGATTATACATGTATTTCCTCAGTAAATACTCAATGCAATACCACTGAATATAAGCCTCAGAAAAGTGAACCAGCAGCACAATAGGCCTAACTAGCTTTTAATGCATTACAATTTATTAATAACAACTCAACTGAGACTTTTTAAAGTCAACAGAGTTTATATTATTCTCCTTTGAAACTCATTCCCATGTCAGATAAACTGTTAATGGTAAGTACCACATTTTAGCAACAGAAATCACAGGAAAATTAAGTTTGTAGGAAACCTGTTCATGAAAACTAACATTCCACAAAATTGTACCACCATCTTAACCAAAGATATTTGAGACCATTAAAATCCATGCACACACATTATTTCGAATTAACCATGCGCTCACACACACACACACAAAACAACACTAGATCAGAGTGAAACAAAGTATTTGTTGGTTTCCAGGAAAGAAAAGTCAGTACTTATGATTTTAATATTATCATTAGAGATCCAATGGCCCTGAAAAAGGTTTCATTTAAAATATGGATAGCCCCATCCTTCCTAAATGATATTTCTAAGGATTATAAGAAAAATATGTATGCTTAACTTTTCTAAACTAACAATGAGAAATATTATATTTTTCTAAGTTTGATTACTTTTTTCTTTTTTTGGGGGGATAGGCATATTTTTCCTAATTCTAACCTATATTTTTTATAAAAAGAAGGATCATCTAGTATACTATTATAATCTATTATATATATAGTATAGATATATAAAGTATTGATATATATATAGTATACTAGATACAGTATGGGAGAAGGCAATGGCACCCCACTTCAGTACTCTTGCCTGGAAAATCCCATGGATGGAGGAGCCTGGTAGGCTGCAGTCCATGGGGTCGCACAGAGTCGGACACGACTGAGCAACTTCACTTTCACTTTTCACTTTCATGCATTGGAGAAGGAAATGGCAACCCACTCCAGTGTTCTTGCCTGGAGAATCCCAGGGACGGCGGGGCCTGGTGGCTTGCCGTCTATGGGGTCGCACAGAGTAGGACACGACTGAAGCGACTTAGCAGCAGCAGCAGCAGATATAGTACAGCATACTATATTATTATATTACACTATGCTATATTATAACATACTACTGTACTTTCCTCATACATAAGTGACATAAGTCACCTGATATGTTTCCCAATCTTTATTCTGTCACAACACTATATATTTTTCTCAGAATGTTGTTTATGTTTTATGTTTACCACACTTATAACATTAATTTATACTCTATTACCTTGCATTGAACATCAAATTAAAATAGCTTAAGCACCTTTTTCCCAAATTCTAAAAGACTTTTGACTTATTCTTTCTCTTCCTTTAAACCATTGTACATCTTTTATTTATTCTTTTCTTTTTTGTAAACAAATTTATGATGCTTATAAATATTTCCTTTGATTGTCCTGCCAATCTGAACAATTTACAAAGGTTACCTAAACCGCAGAACAGGAGTTCTGGCTTTATTAAATAAAATTATAAAGAATATATTAACATTCCATTATTTACCCAAAGACATTTAAAATAAATTTTTCAAAGTCAAACAAAAATTTAGAAAAAAACAAGAAAAACAGTACTTTAGTTATTGTTATATCCAATAAGCAATCCTGTGTTCTTTAACAAATGAGTTTTCTAAGTCATTAGTGGGTTATAATACAATAGATAAAAACATAAAACAACATGAATGTTTGGTCTAGAAGCTGCAATCAGAAATAATTACAATATTTATCAAGATATTGGAAAAGTCCAACAGTGGACATTGCTGCTACTGCTAAGTCACTTCAGTCGTGTCCGACTCTGTGCGACCCCATAGATGGCAGCCCACCAGGCTCCCCCATCCCTGGGATTCTCCAGGCAAGAACACTGGAGTGGGTTGCCATTTCCTTCTCCAATGCATGAAAGTGAAAAGTGAAAGTGAAGTCACTCAGTCGTGTCTGACTCTTAGCGACCCCATGGACTGCAGCCTACTAGGCTCCTCCATCCATGGGATTTTCCAGGCAAGAGTACTGGAGTGGGGTGCCAGGGCCTTCTCCAGTGGACATCTACCATAATAATAAAAGATTTCTTATTTAGGCAGCATTCCTTTAAAATTCCTCAGAAAACAGTAACAGAACTTCAAAATTAAAAAATACTATTCAAGCAGTACTTAACTCAAGCTCACGTACGAGTCATAATGTAAATAAAAAAGTAAAATGAGTTTGATTTTAATTACAGCTTTAGAATTCCTTCAATGGGGACACTTTGTATTCATGTTGAACATACAGATATATACTTTACTTTGCATGTTCCCAGGTTTTCACAAGTGTAGTCTTTTCTCTCTCCCTTGTCCTTTATCCCTTTTGCTAGGGATACATGCACAAGCAGTATTTCAACTGGCTATCATAATATGACCACTTTTAAAATAATAAGTAAAATGAAATATCAAGTCACAGTCACTTTCATTTCTGAGGGAATAAGGAGGGTATTTGTGGTAGTATTATTTAGCAATAGCCAGTTGTTTTCATAGAGAAATGTGGTGCACTAATGCCAGATTTACTGATTTTTCAAAAGAATGGAAGAATTCAAATTTCTAAGAGAAATCTAATTTTAAAAGGTTGGCCAAACTCAGTTTGTGACTGTTGTAGCTTGAAAGCACGGTGGTGGGACTATAAACAGGTACACGTTTCCTGTGGAAATTTTGAACATGAATCAAAGAACACAAAATTGTACCAAGCTTTTAACTTTGTTCTAATCATGCTGAATGAAGGTTGATAAAGATACATGATAAATGCTGAGTGAGGAAAGTACATGTTATAGAGGAATACAGAATACTGTACAGAAATAGATTTCACCAAACCCTGAAATTTATAGCATTATTTCTGAATGAAGGTGAATTTTCATCATACATATATGAAATTCCTTCATTTTTAACATTGAACATGGAACGTTTCACTAAATAGTTTTAAAAATGTATTTTTTTCTGCAAATAAAAGGAAAAAAAAAATTCAGTGTAAAAATTTCAGTAAAGATAGGGGAAATATAAATGAAAGTCTCTCCATAACATGATCTCTCAGAATTCACTAATGATAAATTTGGAATACACTTCCCATACTTTAAAGAGAAAAGGACAACTGTTTTAATATATACTTTAAATTGCTTTTTTATTACTAATTTTTTAGAACAGCTTTATATTTACAGAAAAACTGAGCAGATAATAAAGAATATTCTGCTCCCACCCACCTAGTTTCTCCTATTATTAACAACTAAAATGAATATATTTATTAAAATTAATGAACCAATTTTCATACATTATTTTGACTGAAGTCATTAGTTTATTCAAATTTCCATACTTTACACCTAATGTCCTATTCTGTTCAAGGATACCACATACATTTCACCTGTCATGTCAGCAACTCTTGGCTGGGACAGATTCTCAGACTTTTATTTTTGCTGACACTCACAGTTTCACAGAGCACTATTCAAGTTTATCATAGGATGGCCCTATATTGGAGTTTGTCTATGTTTTTATCATGATTAGACTGGGGTTATGAATTTGGGGATAGAATATCACACAGGCATCATACCTTATCAAGGGTACACACTTTCAACATGATTTGACTAATGACATAACCTGATTACACTACCAAATTAGTGTTTGTCAAGTTATTCCACTGTAAAGTTACTCTCTTGTCCTCCATACTATACTCATGTAACATGCTTTTTAAATTCAATAATTACATACAATTATTATAGGTATAATATATATGAGGATATGTAGATAGATAGATAGATAGATATACATAGATATTCTCATGTATCATTACTTATTCTTACCCTTTTTAAGTGCTGTTTTAGAGGTTTAGCAAGATCAAGACAATCAATCATCTGTCTGTGGAAGTTCATTGTATCTATTTCCCTTAATAGATAGAATCCTGAATCTTTGAAAATTTAACTTCTATTGCTAAGAATTATTAGTATTTTATACACTTTTTTCTCTAACATCAAAAATCCTTGTGCACCTTTTACAGTCTTGAAAGATAATGGTATGGTGCTAGACCATAGATAATCTGATAAGAGATGATCAGTGGAGTATGCATGCAAATGCCTCCAAATGGAACTAATCTCTTTAAATTAACCATTATTAATACATAACTTCTCTTTCACATTGATTCACAGAGGCAATTTTGATCAAAAACTCCTAGAAAAATTTTGAATAGGAGAGGGAGGTGAAGCCTTGTGCCAATTACTATTAAAATATTATATAAATTAAATACCTAGTCAAGATGCTTTAAATTCAAGCAACAATGTATGGCATTATTAAAGTGGAGGCTGAGTGAATACTGCCTAATAAATAGAAATTTTTTTTTTACATTTCACACAGATATGAAAAATTATAAGTTAATTTGTTTTGTCCTATTTTTATTTAATGTACTAATTTGCTTTACTACTTTATTAAAATAATAATAACTAGCATTTAATGAAAAGCACTGAGTGCCTAGTTTTAGGTAAGCATTTCCCAAACATTGTCTCACTTATTTACATAATTTATGAATTCCAAACCTGTCAACATATAGTATAGTCTATTGCAAAACAAAAATATTTGAAAAGGACATGATACTTCAACAAAAAGAAATAATAATAATTCACTGGAAATTAAGTATAAACACATGTGTGTAATATGTGTATATATAAAATATATAACCCCTATGAATATATATATATATATGTATCAGAATATATATGTGTATCAGAGAAACTGACAACTTGAACGACAGTTCTCTGAAAGGCAACTCAAATTCTCTTGAAAAAAGTATTTTAAAACTGTGTGTATATAACTTTCTTCTCATGAAATCCTGAATCTGTACAAAAACTTGACATTTTGTTTAAAATTGACTTCAGAAATTCAGAAATATATCCATTGCCAATTTAAAAAACATCATTAGCTGAATCATCCATAACCTGAAAACAGATGGCTTCAATAATAATCATAAAGTTTAAAATAATAAAAAAAGAAAACTTTTAAATCAACATGATATCATAAATTAGTCTTTTCACAAAAGTTCACAAATGGAGTTAGGTGTACCTACTTAAACTTACATATCCCTTCTAGAAAGACTATGAAATGGAGTAATGAATGTCCAGTATCAACAGTCAGCTAGCACTCACCTTTAAAAAGTAGAAATAATTTCATTTCTTCCATCCACTCACTTTCAACCCAAATATACACAGATTACATTTAGAGAAATTAAAATTATTTACATTTAGGTAAACTTTAAAATTTCACCATTTCCTTTCAAAAGCACCAACCTAATAATAAAATACAGAAAAATTTTGTACTACAGAAGTCAAATTAAACTTTCCTTCAGTATCTAACACTTGTGTAGTATAGCCAATTAGGGAACAGCAAAATAAAAGGGAAAACTTTAATGTCCCAACTTTACTTCCCCACATCATGTAAAGCTGAATGGGTTATAAATGGATGGTTAACTGGCTTATAGTCTCATCCACTAGATATTATCTTTGTTATAAAATTGAGCAACCAAAAGCTAATTATTTCTTCTATAACATATAAATATCAGACTGCAGTGACAAAAACTAGTGATATTTACATGTCACAGAAGAGTGTGTAGGGTATTAACTGTGTGGTATACACACTGACTACAAATTCTAATAGCAACAGTAACCAATCCTGGACTTACTAAAAATTAGGATAAAAAGACTAAGTGATTTTTCTATAGATTTTTTTTTATCTTAAAAAGCAAAATTAAACACTATCAGGTTTTTCCAAAACATGTTATAAACCTCATAGTCTAACAGAATTCTGAATATTTAAAGTATATCTGTTAATGGTGTCCATTTAAAATGAATCTCTAGATTCAAGGAATCAAATGTGTAATTCATAGCCTATTATAATTCATACTCTACGTTTTCTAAACATTTAACACTTATGTCACCAGTAAAAAAAATCAAAATTTGTTCCCTAATGGTATAAGCAAGGGACTACGCTTGTTATGCATTATCATCTCTATACATTAAAACCTCAATCATACTCAAACAAATTCACTAAAGTGTGGTTTTCAATCTGCTAACTATGCATTCCATAATAGCCTGTAATTATTAAAAACTGACAAGAAAGCTACGCCACCTGTGTTTATGTGAAGCCAGGTAATGAAAAAAACAACAACGCTGTCATCACCTCTCAATTCCTGATTGCATTATCAAAACTGTAGCCGAGTTTGGCATCTGGGTGTGACCTTGTTAACTGCTAGGGTAATTAAATTTATTCTACTGGGAAAAAGGATGATAAATTATTAGCAAGAAGATTTTGTTCACATTTTATTAAATTGGCCTGTCAAAGGGTTGGCCAAATTATCAAGGGCCTCATTTATTGGAGGCCAGCCATATTGCCACATCTGTTACAATTATTTATAATTTCAGCAGTTGAAAACCAACTGAGTTAGGCATCCGCCATGTAAAGTAATTTACAAATTATCTGATGAGGGAGTGTTTTAGCTTCTCCCTCATTTCTAGCCAGCAGAAAGCCGCGCTGTAATTACAGAACACGATTAGGTTCTTTGGGGAACTTATCTTGCACTCATAGCCATAGTAAGATGCAGCAAGAACATATGGAGGAGCTTGTGCTTCTACTCCCTGAAGCTCGTGACCCGCCTGCCGCTGAGCCCTTGAGTTGAATTTGAATGAGAGTGCCATGGCTAATGTTCTACACATGCACCATTTATGCCACAAAACAAATCGGATCACTGTTAATTATGAAGCAGCTATAATCAGGCCTTCACATCTGTGTAATGTGAAGCGCAGTAGGCTGTATTCCAATAATGTACGACTACCTTTGGGTCGCAAATTGCGAGCCATATTGCCTCAGTAGTAGTTACTGAATTCAAAGTAACTCCTTTGATAAAAGCCCATCACATGGATATTTTTATCCAGCTTTATATATAAAAAAAGGAAAAGCAAACCCAAAAGCCTTTCTTTATCAGCTATTGACCAGAACAGTTAAAGCATATGGCACAAGTTCATTAATGAACAACACAGAGCACTTTAATTTAATGAAACCACTTGAGCCATAAAAATCAGATTTAGTTAATTCCCTCTCTTCTGTTTTTTTCATATCTAGCTTAAACCTAGGATCTTTTTAATAGTACAGGCTATCAAGACACAAAATATATTTTTTACAAATTTATAAAGAACATTAAAAGCTTGTGTTGTACTATTAAATAACCTTTAAAAGGAAAGGCCAAAACAGTTTATTTTACAAACTTAATTTCATCACAAATATCATGCAAGATAAATTATTTCCTTTTTAGAAAGTGAATCCTAGCGGCTGTATTCTAACAACAACAAAAAAATAGTCTTTCTTCCATGAGAAATCTTCCCATGGAAAGGCAGCTAAACAAGCTGCACCCAGATGGCAAACCAGCTACAGTTTAATTAATCCACTAAAAGCCATTCACATTTCAGTAAGGGTAATGTAATTTTGAATAATAGTAGGAAAAAAATCACTAAAACATTCTTAAGTTTTATTATAGCGGCAAGAGAAGTGCCACTATAGAGTAGTTAAAGTTGAGATGCGGTTTCTATTATACATGCTAAATTTCTAGATTTTAATATCTTGGGCTGTTTCATTCTGCTTGGAACTTAAAGCAGGCTTAAAATATCAGAATATCTATTGGAAGCCTTTTTTAGAAGTAGTTTATTTTTTATGCAAGAAGTGGAGTTGCATGATTAGAATGAGTTCAAATAATAAATACACAAATAGCTGTAGGAAAAAAGTTTATAGTTAACACACAAAAGACAAAGACTTTAAATTTTTATTTCAAATAAAAGTGTTCTTCATTTATAAAACTAAAAATCATGTCATAATACAATTTCATTATTGTTTTCTCCTGAAGACTGATTAAATATTAAAATGTTAAGAGATCATTCCCCTTATACTCTGTGCCTACCTAAGGATTTGTGCCTACAAATGGATTAAATAGTTGAGTATAATTAAATCAAGCAATAAATACAAAACAGTTTTTACTTAAAGTAATGCTGTAAAGTAAATCAGCTTTTCAAAATGAGTTTACACATACAAATTAAAAATTAGTTGCATGTGAAATAAAATGGTTATAAGCATAACTCAAAAGTACTTTATATATGATACCTTGTCCTAAATAATTTAAAAAATTGTTTTGGTGCTATAGTAGCAAGATACCTAGGGAAAACATAAGACTTAGATTCCTCTATGTTGAAAATGAAAAGAAAGTATAACAATACTTAGAGTAAAAATTATAAAAAGCAAGCAAAAGCAAATCATTTATGAACTCTGGCATAATATTTCCTAACTATAGTATGACAAGGCTTAATAGCATTCTGAGTCTAAATCACTACAATCTGATCTCCTCCCTGCCAAGTGAGAAATTAAAACAGTTTAGTTGTGGCCAAATAGCCACTACCAACACTATACTCCCTGGTTGGCAAGAAATAAGAGCTAACAAATACTGTTATTTTTTTCTCCTTTGCTTTGTTGCAAAACTGTACAAAATCAATTGAGCACTATTAAAGAAAAGACAACTATTTAACATCATAACTAGATGACTCCTTGAAAAACTGATGCTCTCATTTTCCACCTACTTATTGGACTTGCTGTGTCAAAGAATACACTGTGGGACAGGCTAAATGGTTATGGAACCAGGATATACACTCTTTCATGTGTTCATTTAAAAAGCATTTCTCAAAGTCAAAATATCAATTACTGGCAAAGACAGTAAGGATAAGAGCATAAGACACCAACTTTTCTTGTCTTCAAGGAGCTCACAGTTCAGAGGGGAGACAGACAAGGAAAACAATGAAGTTTAATACCTGCTAATGCACCAAAAAAGGTATACATCTCAATCTTAAGATAAAAGGTTCAGAAAAAGGTTTCAATAATTATCTTGGAACTAAGTCTAGAAGGTCTAGAAATAGTTAATGAACTAGACAAACAATAAACTGTGAAAATATCTGTGATAAATATTACACTGAGTTTATTTCCTAAGTATCAAAGAGGTTATATTATATAAATTATATGTATATAAATATATATAATATGTATATACTTTAAAAAAATAAATAAATACACAAACTGATAGAACATTCACAATAAAACCAAACAAAGACTGAAAGTGAAAAACCTCACTAGTTTCCAGAGATGAAAAAGAAAAGAATGAATCACCAAAGCTGTTTTCAGATTATAATAAAGCTTGCAAGGTTACTAGAAGCGAGCATTCTCATACACTGAAAAGAAAATTTGGCATAATCTTTCTGCAATGTAACTTAGCATGCATGGTATATATTCACAATCCTGAGGTTCATTATCTTTGACATATGGATTTTCCAATACAGTTATACTAACGCATATATATGGAATTTAGAAAGATGGTAATGATAACCCTGTATGCAAGACAACAAAAGAGACACAGATGTATAGAACAGTCTTTTGGACTCTGTGGGAGAGGGCGAGGGTGGGATGATGTGGGAGAATGGCACTGAAACATGTATAATATCATATATGAAATGAATCGCCAGTCCAGGTTTGATGCATGATACAGGGTGCTCGGGGCTGGTGCACTGGGATGACCCAGAGGGATGGGATGGGGAGGGAGATGGGAGGGGGGTTCAGGATGGGGAACACATGTACACCCATGGCAGATTCATGTCAATGTATGGCAAAACCCATACAATATTGTAAAAATAATAATAAAGTATGAAGCAACAACAACAAAAAATAATTTATCCTACAGAAACAAGTGATAAGAATATATATAGATAGATGAATGAAAATGGTCGTCATAGTATAAAATCAGTGGAAATAGAAAAAAATATATTGAAATAAGTTAAATGGCCCAGAGGAGGGAAATATTTAGGTTAAAAAATGGCACATTCATTCCTACATTAAACTATTAGGCAAACATAAAAATGTTTTCAAATGTTTGTGTTGTGCTCAATTGCTCAATCGTGTCTGACTCTTTGTGGCCCCATGGTCTGTAGCCCTCCAAGCTCCTCTGTCCATGAGACTGCTCAGGCAAGAATACTGGTGTGGGTTGCCATGCCCTCCTCCAGGGTATCTTCCTGACCCAGGGATCAAACCCAGGTCTTGCATACTGCAGGTGGATTCTTTACTGACTGAGCCACCAGGGAAGTCCATTCTCATGCTAGTGATGAACTATTTCGAAAAAGAAAAAATTAAAAACCAAAAAAGTGAAGCAGTAAGAAGGTTGTAGAGTTAAAGTCAAAATGACCAGGTAGATTTGGGAAAAAAACAAAACAAACCAAATAGAGCTGAAGAGTTTATTGCAACCCCTCTATTTTCTATCTAATCTTTTACAATTAGACTCTCACTCTCTCTTCTACATCCACTCACCTCTTTCATATTCTCCATCAGGCTGAATTTCTGTACTATATTCTCTGTAATTTTGTCATGGTAATAGCCCAATTTTCCAATTCTTTTTTTTAATTCAATAACTCATTGATGAAGTTTATCTTATTACCAAAACCAGATAAAGATAGTACAAAAGTTATATAATAGATCGATTTCAGCCATAAATAGAGATTCAAAAAACAAGTATTAATAAGACAAATAAAGCAATATATAAAAGGTTAGAAATGTCCCAGATATCAAAAGATAACATATTCAATACAATTTATCACCATTTATAATATTAGTTTATCAGATTCTTTTATCTGATAAAAGGGTATCCATAAGAAACTTACAGCTAACTTCATAGCCCATGGCAAAATATTCCCTTTAAAATTAGAAACAAGATAAGGACACCCACTCAAACCACTTTACTTATATTGAAATTTTGTATGGTAAAATGTATAAATAAATAAATGTACCAAATATATATAAAATGTATAAATAAATATATAAAATATATAAATAAATGTCAATATAACAAATTAGGAATTTCAAGGAAAACACAAACTGCCATCATTACAGACTATCTCCACAGAAAGCTCAGAGGATCTAGAAAAATTTTAGAATTATTAAGAGATTATCAGGGTAGCTAGAAATAAGTTAAAGAAAATCAACTGCATTGCTATATACAGAAACAGAAAACCTAATAAAAATGCAAGTAGCTAAAACAGCAAAAAAAATGTAAGCTACTTAGAATTTAATAAAATACCTTAAATATTATATATCTAATATAGGAAAAGGGGTACGTCAAGGCTGTGTATTGTCACCCTGCTTATTTAACTTATATGCAGAGTACATCATGAGAAACGCTGCGCTGGAAGAAGCACAAGCTGGAATCAAGATTGCCGGGAGAAATAACAATAACCTCAGACATGCAGATGACACCACACTTATGGAAGAAAGTGAAGAGGAACTAAAAAGCCTCTTGATGAAAGTGAAAGAGGAGAGTGAAAAAGTTGGCTTAAAGCTCAACATTCAGAAAACGAAGATCATGGCATCACTGTCCCATCACTCCATGGGAAATAGATGAGGAAACAGTGGAAACAGTGTTAGACTTTATTTTTGGGGGCTCCAAAATCACTGCAGATGGTGACTGCAGACATGAAATTAAAAGACGCTTACTCCTTGGAAGGAAAGTTATGACCAACATAGATAGCATATTCAAAAGCAGAGACATTCCTTTGCCAACAAAGGTCCATCTAGTCAAGGCTATGGTTTTTCCAGTGGTCATGTATGGATGTGAGAGTCGGACTGTGAAGAAGGCTGAGCGCCGAAGAATTGATGCTTTTGAACTGCGGTGTTGGAGAAGACTCTTGAGAGTCCCTTGGACTGCAAGCAGATCCAACCAGTCCATTCTAAAGGAGATCAACCCTGGGTGTTCTTTGAAAGGAATGATGCTAAAGCTGAAACTCTAGTACTTTGGCCACCTCACGAGAAGAGTTGACTCATTGGAAGACTCTGATGCTGGGAGGGATTGGGGGCAGGAGGAGAAGGGGACGACAGAGGATGAGATGGCTGGATAGCATCACCGACTCGATGCACGTGAGTCTGAGTGAACTCTGGGAGTTGGTGATGGACAGGGAGGCTTGGCGTGCTGTGATTCATGGGGTCACAAAGAGTTGGACACGACTGAGCAACTGAACTGAACTGAATAAAGAGATGTAAGACCTTAATGGGACTTTCTAGGTCGTCCAGTGGTTAAGAATCCACCTGCCAATGCAGGGGACACAAGTGTGATCTCTGGTCCGGGAAGATCCCACATGTTGCAGATCAACTGAGCCCCTGCTCCACAACTATGGAGTCTGCACTCTGGAGCCCATGAGTCAAAGCTACTGAGCCCACATGCCACAACCACTGAAGCCTACATGCCTAGAGCCTGTGCCCCACAACATGAGATGCCATCACGATGAGAAGGCATCACACTACAAGGAGGAGTAGCCCCTGCTCACCACAACTAGAGCAATAAAGACCCAGCACAGTATATAAAGCTACAATAATAAATACAATGTTGTTCTTTCAGAGATTTAAAAAAAAAAAATCACCCAATGTAAATTTGTTGTTCAGTTGCTAAGCTGTGTACAACTCTCTATGACCCTGAGGACTGCAGCACATCCGGCTCCCCTGTCCTTCACTGTCTCCTGGAGTTTGCTGCAATTCAAGTCCATTGAGTTGGTTATACTATCTAAACATCTCACCTTCTGTCACACCCTTTCTCCTTTTGCCTTCAATCTTTCCCAGCATCAGAGTCTCTTCCAATGAGTTGGCTCTTTGCATCAGGTTGCCAAAGTATTGGGGCTTCAGCTTCAGTATCAGTCCTTCCAAAGAATATTCAGGACTGATTTCCTTCAGGACTGATTCGTGTGATCTCCTTACTGTTCAAGGGACTCTCAAGAGTCTTCTAGCACCACAATTTGACAGCATCAATTCTTCGGTGCTCAACTTTCTTTATAGTCCAACTCTCACATCCATACATAACTACTAGAAAAGTCCACAGCTCTGACCATATGGCCCTTGCCAACAAAGTGATGTCTCTGCTTTTTAATACATTGTCTAGGTTTGTCATAGCTTTCCTTCCACGGAGCAAGCAAGATTTAACTTCAGGGCTGCAATCACCTTCCACAGAGATTCTGGAGCCCAAGAAAATAAATTTTGTCATTGCTTCCACTCTTCCCCTTCTATTTCCCAGGAAGTGATGGGACTGGATGCTATGATTTTAGGTTTTTGAATGTAGAGTTTTGAGCCAGCTTTTTCACTTTTCTCTTTTGCCCCCATAAAGAGGCTCTTTAGTTCCTCTTCATTTTCTACCATTAGAGTGGTATCATCTGCATATCTGAGGTTGTTGATCTTTCTCCCAGCAATCTTGATTCCAGCTTGTGATACATCCAGCCTGGCATTTCACGTAATATACTCTGCATATAAGTTAAATAAGCAGAGTACCAATATATAGCCTTGTCATACTCCTTTCTCAATTTTGAACCAGTCAGTTTTTTCATGTACAGTTCTAACTGCTGATCCAACTTAAATATGAACCCATATACACATGCAATGATAATTGTCAGAGACTGCACTATATATCACTGAGAAATGGAGTGACTATCAGCACAATGCATATTACTGAAACAGACATCCAGATTTTTAAAAAATTATATTGCATTATCTTCTTCACAACAAGCAAAAAATCAATACCAGATAAAGACTCATATGTAAAAGTCAAAGCTATAAGACTTTTAGATGAAAATACAGAAAACTATCTTCATGAGTTGAAGATAATATAGGATTTATTTTAAAAGATACAATAAGCACCAAAGTTGAAACTACTGAGAAATTCAATGATATTAAAATGAATAACTTCATTATTCAAAAGATACCACAGAAGTGAAAAGTTATAAACAAGATATTTGCAACAATTATAACTGATAGCTGAGATTGTTGGTTGATCTCCAAGCTTATTTCCTCTTTTGGAAATGGACACATATCTCCCAATATTTCAGGGCATACATTTCCAAATCTTTTTTGCAGTTAGATAACATGTGGCCATATAAGACATGCCAAAAGAAATGATATGTACCACTTCTAAGTCTTATACATAAAAACTTCCTAAATGTGATTCTTTGAACCTTTCCCCCTTCTTGCTGGCTGGAGTAGAGCTAATTTCCAGACAACTTTGGGAGACAATTTAAAAGCTAGTGGATTGAAAAGACAAAAGGAGACTAAATCACTGCTTGGAAACTGAAAATCCAAGTAATACTCGCACTGAACTCTTAAATATAAATAAGAAACAAAAAATGCTAAGCCTCAGAGATTTGGTTTTATGTAATACAGAAGCATATAATAACTAACAAAAGATTAGTATCCAAAATAAAGAATTTCAAAAAAGAGATAAATATTCTAATAGAAAAAATGGCAAAGAACACAAACAAGTATATCACATAATGTAAATATAGGAAGCTCTTGCTCATTAGAAATCAAAGAAATACAAGCAAGAAATCTGTAACTTAAGACAGCTATTCTGGCAAATAATTTGGAATTCTCTTGTTGAATATTTACACTTCATGATTGGTGACTTCACCCTTAGCAGTACATCCTAGAGAAAGTTTTGCATATGTGTGTCAGGAGATATATACTACAAAGTTCATAGCACCAGTGTGTAAACATTCCTATAGTTAAAAAAATTTTTTAACGTTCATTGACAAAAAGTGTGGATAAATAAACTGTAGTTTATTCATACAACAGAGTGTTGCACAAAAAAGAAAAAAAAAATTATTGCTACACTCAAGAATAGTGAGTTACGTTAAAAAAATAAAATTCAAAGAAAAAATCTAGTTGAAAAGCATGATACACCTAGACTATGATATGCCTAAAAATTTAAATAAAAGCTGCAGAAATAATATATGATTTATAAACATTTATATTATTTAACAAAACATAGTTTCAACAGTCAGGGATTAATCACACAAGTCCAAGAAAAGAAGTTAGATGGGATCAGAGAGTAGCGTATAGGTACCATCAAGGCTGTTGGTGATAGTTACTGGTGGGTACACAGATATTACCTTTATTCATTGGTAGATTTCAAATATTTAGTAATAAGTTTTTTTGAAAAGAAAGTGAGAACATAAGGTAAAACAACATACAAAAAGACAATTCTCTATCACCTAGGAAAAGAAGGAACAGAGTATCTGTGAAAAGAAATAAAAATTAACAAGCCTCTGGTTAAAATTCACAATCCTATGCTGTTAGCCACATGGTGTATATCTCATTCACAGATAAATAGAGTAATTTTAAGGCTTAGGTTTCTTCTTTATCCTCTACTGCAATATATTCCTCCAAGGCAAGAAACAGTACTTCTGCATGGAAAAGATAAACAATCACTCTGAGATGAGAATAGACAGTCATTCCATATTCAGCTAGTTTTAAGAGCAGGGTGCTAAGAAATCAAAGGTCACAGGTTTCAATCCCATATGAACCAATTAGCTTTGTCCTTTTCTCTGGCAAAGACTGAGAGTTGGCTCACCAATAATTCAGATTATAAGTGAGATCAGGAAAAAGAGAATAAATCACCACCAATACAGAAAAAATACCCTCAAATTTGCTAAAGTAAAAAGTGTTTTTAAAAGATGTAACATGGAACTGCTCTAAATATCCATCATGCATCACCTCCTATAGTCTTCATAAAACTGCTATGAGGTAGGTACTATTAAAATGTCATTCTTCAAATGATAAAAGTGAGACTTAGAAAAGTTAAATAAATTGTTCAAAGTAACATAGATAAGGGACTTAGATTTCAGAATTTACGTTGCTATTTACTACTGTGTAAATGTGTGCATGCTTAGTCGCCAGTCAACTCTTCACGACCCCAAGGACTGTAGTCCACCAGCCACCTCTGTCCATGGGATTTTCCAGGCAAGAATACTGGAGTGGGTTACCATTTCCTCCTCCAGCAGGTCTTCCCAATCCAGGAACTGAACCCACATCTCCTGCATCTCCTGCATCTCCTGCACTGGCAGGTGGAGTCTCTACACTGAATTACCTGGGAAGTCCCCTAAAATCATAAACTGAAAAGTACTACTAAAAGCATTTGAAAAAAATTAAGGATACAAAAAAATGGCAAAATTAAAATACTATTACTTTTTTTCTCAACTGTATAATCCACTTGCCCATTTAGTCTTTTCTTGATCAAAGGGTGATCCCTGGACCAGCTACAACAGGACTATCTTAGAATGTAAAAGACCCCAGTCCAAACCTATTACATCAGAAACTATTTTACAACACCCCAACCCCTCCAACTCCAAGTGATTCTACCACTTACCTAGACTATTCTCAATATCCAAGATACACCACAATCTTTGTCCCCTCTGGTAGACACTATGCTAATTCACTTCTAACAAGAAGCTGCTGCTGCTGCTGCTGCTAAGTCACTTCAGTCATGTCCGACTCTGTGCGACCCCATAGACGGCAGCCCACCAGGCCCGCCGTCCCTGGGATTCTCCAGGCAAGAACACTGGAGTGGGTTGCCATTTCCTTCTCCAATGCATCAAAGTCAAAAATGAAAGTGAAGTCGCTCAGTTGTGTCTGACTCTTAGCGGCCCCATGGACTGCAGCCTACCAGACTCCTCCATCCATGGGATTTTCCAGGCAAGAGCACTGGAGTGGGCTGCCATTGCCTTCTCCAACAAGAAGCTAGAACCTCTTAAATTTCAAACTGACATATTCCACTTTCTTTGAAAAGTCTGGCATTTCTCCTCCTCTCCATACACATGCTCCCTTACAAAACTTGTTTCTACAAAGCTTATGCTTTGTTCATGTTTCCATAATAACACACTTTATAATAATTATTTTCCTGTCTGCATACTCATTAATGAGATTCATAAACGCAGACTGCCTTATTCATCTTTGTATCCCTTCATACTAAATCTAGTACTGAGAATCCAGTAGGAGTTTAATAATTTTTAACTATATAATTGAATACTAAATGAATGAATAGATGGGAGGATGGATGGATGGATGGATAAAGAGATGAGTCTAGATGGACTGAATCCTGAAGAAGAGTTATAGTACTGACATGAGAAAGGGTATGTTACTAATCGAGGGACATTCTGAGTCATCTATTTCTCTCCATTCCTATTTCTCTACTTCAAGGCTCCCACTTCTCTATATACACCTTCAGTGTATTCTTCCTTCCTGCTGGGAAAAATGCTAGAGTGTTCCTTTTTGCCTCAGAAATTGGCAAAACTATTAGCTCAGATGATTAGACCTGAAAATCTTGAATTCATTTTTAATTCTTTCCTCCTTCTCATAGTTCATATCTAGTTCAGTTCAGTTCAGTTGCTCAGTCGTGCCTGACTCTTTGCAACCCCATGAATCACAGCACTCCAGCATATCTAAGCCATCTTCAATTCGTATAGGTTCTACCTCTGAATTATTTCCAAAATCAAACTACATCTCACAACCTATTCTAAGTACTCACTGAGTTTCACCTGGACTATTACAACTGCCTCTTAAATTTGTGTCCCTGCTCCAAGTTTTGTTTTCCAATAGTCTCTTTTCCGCATTGCAGTCAGGGTGATCCCTTTAAAACATAAACTTAAGACTTATTACCCACCTGATTAAAACATTCCAATAGGTTCCATGTTGCTCTTCTATTTAAAACACACCACCTCACTCAGACTAAAACCCTGCTTATGCAGGCCGAACAAGACCATAGAGCACCTGATCCCGTATCTACCCTTTGAGGTCACTTCTATCATCCACTTTGCCGCAGCTCTCTTGGATCTAGCCACAAGGGATGGCCACCCTGCTAGGCAAACTCCTGCTTCATGAGCTTGGCATCTATTGATCCCTCCACTTAGAATGCTCTTCTTCATATATCTAAATAATTCACTCCTTCTAGTTATCTTCTCAGGAGTCACCTGACAAGCATAGCTTTCTCTTTAGTTCAGTTCAGTTGCTCAGTCGTGTCTGACTCTTTGCAACCCCATGGACTGTAGTATGCCAGGCCTCCCTGTCCATCACCAACTCCCGGAGTTTACTCAAACTCATGTCCATTGAATCAATGATGCCATCCAACCATCTCATCCTCTGCCGTGCCCTTCTTCTCTCGCCTTCAATCTTTCCAAGCATCAGGGTCTTTTCAAATGAGTCAGCTCTTTGCATCAGGTGGCCAAAGTATTGGAGTTTCAGCTTCAACATCAGTCCCTCCAATGAACACCCAGGACTGATCTCCTTTAGGATGGACTGGTTGGATCTCCTCACAGTCCAAGGGACTCTCAAGAGTCCTCTCCAACACCACAGTTCAAAAACATCTATTCTTCAACACTCAGCTTTCTTTATAGTCCAACTCTCACATCCATACATGACTACTAGAAAAACCATAGCCTTGACTAGACAGACAGACAAAGTAATGTCTCTAGCCTTGACTAGACAGACAGGCAAAGTAATGTCTCTGCTTTTCAATATGCTATCTAGGTTGGTCATAACTTTTCTTCCAAGCTTTCTCTTTAGTTCAGTTCAGTTCAGTTCAGTCACTCAGTCGTGTCCGACTCTTTGTGACCCCATGAACTGCAGCATGCCAGGCCTCCCTATCCATCACCAACTCCTGGAGTTCACTCAGACTCACGTCCATCGAGTCAGTGATGCCATCCAGCCATCTCATCCTCTGTCGTCCCCTTCTCCTCCTGCCCCCAATCCCTCCCAGCATCAGAGTCCTTTCCAATGAATCAACTCTTCGCATGAGGTGGCCAAAGTATTGGAGTTTCAGCTTTAGCATCATTCCTTCCATAGAAATCCCAGGGCTGATCTCCTTTAGAATGGACTGGTTGGATCTCCTTGCAGTCCAAGGGACTCTCAAGAGTCTTCTCCAACGCCACAGTTCAAAAACATCAATTCTTTGGCACTCAGCCTTCTTCACAGTCCAACTCTCACATCCAACTTCACAGTCCAACTTCACAGACCAGCTCTCACATGACCACTGGAAAAACCATAGCCTTGACTAGACGGACCTTAGTTGGCAAAGTAATGTCTCTGCTTTTGAATATGCTATCATATGTAAAAAAGCAACACCGCTCTCAATCACGATGTGTTTCACATTGCATTGTTTTTCTTCAGAATAATTATTACCATGTAACATATGTTTATTTGTTTGATGGTGGTGACTCTCTGGCCTGAATGTATGCTCCATGAGTGCAAATATCTTATTTTGTCCCCTAAAGTTTTCTTATCACCAAGAACTATCACTGCCCAAAACATGGTAGGATATCAGTAAATATTTGTAAAGTAAGTTTAGATATATCAATTAATAGAGAGTTCTGGCTAATAGTATGATTATTGCATTTGCAATAAAATTTTAAAGAAAATGTCCTTAATACATGAAAAATCAACTTTCATTTCAAAAATCTGATTTTTAAACATCTACACCAGTCTTTCAAATAATGGAAGAGTCACTATTCTATAGTTCTGTAAAATGTATATATTTTAAGGTCATTTCATTAACTACATAAAAATTCTCATTCAGAGAAACATGTTGAACAATATCTAACTAATATCCATCCACCTCTCTTTCAAACTCCAATTATATAAGGGAGAGAAAAATTATTTTGAGCTTTTCCTTTCTATGTCTCAACCTGAATTTCCTCAAAGTTGAATACAAATACTATCCTGACCAATCCTGAAAACATTTATTTGACAGCTGTATCCATATACTATATGCCATTCTAACACCTAAAATTTATGAAAAATATATAAATATGTTATATATATACATATATATATATATATATGCACAAGTATAATTAACAATATTGGTCTTAACTATCCCACTAATGAATCTAATGATCAAACTTAAGAAAACAACAAACTGCACTTTTTAATTAAATCAAAGCAGATTTAGGAAAGTCTAGGTCAGATTCTGAGAAATATCAACCAATATGAGAGACTAAAGGAATATATATACTCCATATACATATAAAATACCTCACATTATAATTCTAAAATGCAACTTATTTAAATTTATAGGTAAAATATTAATATTTACTGCAAAAAGGACTAAATAAATCTCTTTGAAAAACCACTCTTATGAATAGTTATTATTTGTCATTTTTCTCTGTTAACAATCATAATTTCAAAGATAGGGTCCATACTCTAACCATTGCTTAGAATGAATCCATTCAAAACTATGCCAAAGGAAAAGGAAAAACATGTTTAAACTTTAGGAGAAATATGGCTGAGCTACATATAATATAAATCATAAGCTAATATTTATGTATATAAACTTCATGGCTGAAATACTGTCATGTCCCTTGATATTAATACTCCAGCAAAGTAATCTTGTTAATAATAGGAGTAACCTGTTACACAAAAACACATGTATTAAAAAGAAGTAACACATGTATTAAAAAGGGGTAAAAAAAGGTGACATAGGACAGCCTAGCTTCTCTGTCTCCCCATGAAGATCAGCTATTGAACATCTCTCCATGGGCAAAAACAGCTCTGGGATGTCACTAGGGTACATTTAGTAAGTTTTAACAACACAGTGGAACAACAACAACAACAAAAAAAAACAGAATTATTGCACAAGAAAAGTTCATCTTGTCCACATCATTCCATATCCTATGTTGGCATTATTCAGCACCAAGAAGGAACTTCCAAGCTGGAAAAATTTCCTCTCACCAGGAAAAGAAGAGACACATGAACAACCAGCTTCAATAGCCTCTAGGGTCATTACACCAAAGTCCAACTTCAGTTTCAACCTACCCAGACCAGCAAAGCTGAGACATATTGAGCCAGCGAGTAACAAGAAAGAAACGCAGAGGCTACTTTTAACAAATAGGCAGCAAAGTGATGGGTGGTTCACAGAGATCTGCTCTGCAGACAACCTTAGCAGAGGTCACCACTGATGAAGCCAATGGCCACAATTCATCATGGATCCTTTCAGATCTCATTAGTCTTTGTCCCACAGGTTTCTGAGTTAGCTGATGTTAGCAGCCACCCCATTTGCACCACTGCCCCAAACTCATGCTGAAGCCAGGAGCCACACTGAAGCTATCCAAGGTATCTGCAGCTACACAAGTATAAGACACCACTTGCATAAATCACACTTTGCCCACATCAGAACCTTGAGCACAATAACAATCATCTTGGGCTTTTCCAGCTGCATGAGTACAAGTAGCCAGCCTAGGCCAATTAGTGCCATCTTCGCACTCCTTCTGCCCTATTCCAGGTCACCAGTATCTCCCCTTGAAAGAAGATTTAGGGACCCATATGGTGCCCAAGCTTTGCAGCTGCTGCCCATGGAATGCACCTCTCTATCACTTAACTAGTGGCCAGCAAGGTTTGTATCCACGGGTTCAATAGGACTGCAGCAAACAAGAAATGTTTTTTTTTTTTTTTTCATCTCTTATTTTGAGATTTATTGAAGTATAACTGATTTACAAAAAAACTACACATGTTTGAGATATATATGTATATAAATGTCTCTCAGTAAGTTTGGATATAGGCATTCAGCCCAATACCATCACCATAATCAAGTTAATAAACATATCTATCACCTTGAAAAATGTCCTTGTATTTCACATGTGTTTGCATATGTGTCTGTTTGTGTGTGGTAAGAACAAGAAACAGTTCTCAACTGGCTGTCCTTTGAGGGCTCAATACAAAGTGAGCAGAAAAAAATTTCATTCTATCAGTCCTTTCCTGAAAGAGGTATCTTTGCATAATGTAAAAGCTGCTGGTTGAGAGTCTGACTTTCAATCTGTGTGCATCTGGGTGCTGACTGACATTCTCCCCTATGGGACATTGACAGATCTTGGCACACTCTCAACTGCTGGGAGCGACTAAGAATGAAGAAATGTGTTTAGACAATCATAAAAGTTTGAGAGATAATCAAGAGCTAAGGTCAAGTGGAAGGATAAGTTTCATCTTCTACATGATTTCACCTCTGTCTAGAAGAAGTGGCTATTTCATCAAATGCATGGAAACTAACATAAAGAGTCAAGGAAAATGAAAAGAACAAGAAAACAAAAAAACAAAAAAATGAGGTAATATGTTCCAAACAAAAGGACAATATAAAACTCCAGAAACAGACTTTAGTGAAATGGAGATAAGTGATTGGTAAAGATGTCAAAATAATGGCTGTAAAGATGTTTGACAAAGAAAACAATGCAAAAGCAAAGGAAAACTTTCAACAAAAAAAAAAAAAATACAAGCACTAACCAAACAAATCAGAGCTAAAGAATATAACTGAACTGAAAATACAGTAGAGGGGGTCAATGGACAACTACATGAAGTAAAAGAAATGATCAGCAAACTCAGAGACAGGAAATCAGAGGAGCAAAAGGGAAAAAAAGGAGTGAGAAAGAGTGAACATAGCTTAAGGAACTTATGAGACACCACTAAGTGGAACAATACTCACACTATAGGAATCCCAGAAAGAGAAAAGAGGGAGAAAAAGGAAGAAAGATTATTTTAAGACATAATAACTAAAAACTTCCCTAACTTGGGGAAGGAAACAGACATCCAAATTCACTTCAAATTTTTTGTTTTGTTTTGTTTTTTTAATTTTATTTTATTTTTAAACTTTACAATATTGTATTAGTTTTGACAAATATCGAAATGAATCCGCCACAGGTATACATGTGTTCCCCATCCTGAACCCTCCTACACATGGACTGAATGTGAAGGGATGGAAAAAGATAATTCCATGCAAATGGGAACAAAAATGTATAGGAGGAGCTATACTTCATATTAGACAAAATAGACTTGAAGCCAAAGCCTGGAAAAAGAGAAAAGGAAGGTCATCATACAATAATAAAGCGGTCAATCCAACACAAAGATATAACACTTATTAGTATTTATACACCCAACATAGGAGGACCTAAATATGGAAAGGAAATAATGATAGATTCGAAGGGAGAAATAAACACCAACAGAACAATAGTATGACATTCAATATCCTACTTTCAACAATGAATACATCATCCAGACAAAAAGTCAAAGGGAAACATTGAACTTAAATGATACATTAGACCAGAGGAACCTTACACATATGTACAGAAGGTTCCAGCCAAAAGCATAAGAATACATATTCTTCTTAAGGGCATGTATAATATTCTCCCGGATAGATCCTATGTTAGGCCATAAAACAAGTCTTAATGAATTTTATAAGACTGAAGTCATATCAAGCATCCTTTTCAATTGTAACGGTATAAAACAAAAAATTATAAACAAAAAACTGGAAAATTAAAAAATACGTGGAGATTAAACAAAATGATACTTAGCAGCCAATGATTAAAAAATAAATCAAAATAAAAAATTTAAAATATCTTGAGACAAACACAAAAGGAAATACAGTATACAAAATGTATGGGATGCAGCAAAAGCAGTCTTAAGTAAGTTCGTAATGATAAACACCTATATTAAGAAAAAAAAAAAAACAGCTCTAAAGAACATTCTAACTTTATATCTCAAAGAATAGAAGAAAAGAACAACCTAAGCCCAAAGTTAGTAGAATGAAGAAAGAAAGATCAAAACAGAAACAAATGAAATAGAGATTAAAAGGACAACTAAGAAGATCAATGAAACAAAGAGCTGTTTCTTAAAAGCATAAACCAATTCATAAAACTCTGCTAGACTTAACAAGAAAAAAGAGAACTCAAATAAGAAAATTAGAAGTGAAAGACAAGATGTTACAACTGACACCACAGAAATACAAAGGATCATGAGAGACGACTCTGAACAATTTATATACCAAAGAAAAAAAGGACAACTCAGAAGGAACAGATAAATTCCTAGAAATATACAACTCTCCCTGACTGAATTATGAAGAAATGGAACCTAAGAAAAACTTACAGAAAGGGAGAACTGATAGGCATTTGCCAGAGATGAGTGGCAGGGGCTGGGGATAAAGTGTGAAGTGATTAAAAAGTACAAACTTCCAATTCTAAGATAAATATGTAATAAGGATACAACATACAGCATGGTGACTATAGTTAACAACATCCTATTTCTGTAACTTGCTTAAGATACACTTTTTTTTTTTAACACCAAAAACATTTTGTATTGGGGTATAGCCAATTAACAATATTGTTATAGTATCAGGTGAACTGTTTTCAGCAAAAGAAATAAATTGTAACTGAGTGAGGTCACAGACGTTAACTAAACTTATTGTGGCAAACATTTTGACATGAAATCAGTATGTTGCACACTTTGAATTAATACAGTGTTATATGTTATTTACATCTCAACGTGGAGAGGAAATTAAATTATATCAGACAAAATAGACTTTAGACAAAAATTGTCACTATAGATAAAGATGACATTTAAAAATGATAAATATAAGAATATATTCTAATATAAGACTATATAAAATATTCCAATATATTCTAAATATAAGATATTCCAGTTATAAATGTATATGCACTTAAAAGCAGAGCCCCAAAATGTGTCAAGCAAAAATGAACAGAACTAAAGAAAGAAATAGGCAAATAATAAAGGGTAGAACAACTAGACAGAAGATAAGCAAAAAATGCAAGACTTGAAAAACACTGCAAGTCAAATAGATCTCACAATTAGGACACTTCATCCAACAAAAATAGAATATATATTCTATTCAAGAATTTAATAGATGGATACAACATCAGACTACCCATAACAGAGGAGAGAATGAACGAACTGAAGAAAGTTAAAGGTCGATGTAAAGAGGAAAAAAAAAAAACCTTTGAAGATACTAAAGAGTCATCAAAGATACAGAGCACATGGTGGAATGGTCTAATATGAAACTGAAATCTCACAAGAACTAGAAAGAAAGAATATGTGGAAGTCATACTTGAAGAGATATTTAGCAGGAATTTTCCAAGAATTCAAAAAACCCTATTCAGGAAGAAAAAACTTTATATAAACTTCACAGCACAAAAAAATCAGAAATACCAGCACACATATTAAAACCACTAAAAACCAAAAATAGAGAAAACATGAAAAGTTCATCAGAGAATTGGAGTAGGAAACAGCAACCCACTTCAGCATTCTTGCCTGGGAAATCCCATGGACAGAGAGGAGTCTGGTGGACTATATAGTCAAGGAGTCAAACACAACTTAGCCACTAAACAACAACAACACTCAGAGAATGGATACATTACTTTCAAAGGAGAAAGAGCTGCCTTTTCAACTCAAAATATGGAAGCCAGAAGACAAGGAGTATCAATTTTAAAATAAAGAAAAAAAATTCTACAATTCTAACCACCCGAAAATACCAGTCAGAAATGAAGGCAAAAGGCATTCTCTAATAAATATAAAACGAGGGAACTCACTGTCAGCAGATCGTCACTTTTAAAAAAAAAAAAGTAACTTTTAAAAAATGCTTAAGGCAAAAGATCCTAGGGGGAAACACAGAATTGCAGAAAAGAATGAAGCGCTTCCAAAGGGATAAAAATTCTCAGTGAATACTGATTTTTTTAATAATAATGTCTTACAGAATAAGAATATATGTAGGATTAAAATATAAGATAACAACAGCAAAATAGGTGAGACAAAGGAGTCAGAATGTATTAAGTTCCTTGCATTGTGTGAAAAATTAAATACACCCTGAAGTAAGTTAAGTAAGTTAGTTAAAATACACTCTAAAAAGTGAATGACTGGGAAGTTCCATTCACAGTAATAGCTGAGTAGATTTCTATCAGGTTTAATCTCCTGCATAAAACTATTTCAACTCTGAGCAAAATATAAAAACAACTACCTGAAGGTAACGGAGAATGATCAAATACAGGAAGAATCTGATCAAGAACTGATACTGGAAAAACAGAATATTCTGAGTAAGTTTCTCATTTTTGTGAATTTTTATCCAAGAGAGGCTCATACTAGACATGATGTGGGGAGGCTAAAATTCCAATAGTAACTTTAAGTTTTACTGCCTTGAAGAAGTTCAGGACAAAGTTTGAGTCCACCACTGTAGCTAGAAAGAAGGGAAATTCTAGAAGGGTGACAGTAAAAACTATGACTGATACCTTAAGTACTGACACACGGCAAAGACTCTAAGCAACTAGATAAGATTAAAAGAACTTAAAAGCAATTTAACTGTTTCCATCTGAAGGAAATCAGGGCTTGGTGGTTAACTTATTTAAATTCTGAGAGAAAGAGAGGAAGGGAGGCAGCTGGAGGGAAGAATTTCAGAACTTATTAGTACTGTAACATGTCAGAAAGCAGAATTTCTATAAAATATCTGTTACTATATACATTAAATAATCCAAAATTTTTAGACACAGACAAAACATTAATGTATGATCTGTATTTAAAGCAAAGGAAAATCACTATGTAATTAAATCCAAGAAGACGCAAAAGATATAATTAAAAGTATAATGATTTTAAAGAATCTACTTTAACTATTATAATAGGGAACAAAAGAAAAAAAATGTACTTGTAAGATTAAATAGGAAAACTTCACAGATACATATATAATACAGTAATGAATCAAATGAAAATTTTAGAACTGAAATGTACAATATTTATAGAATAATTCACAGAAAAGACCTATAGAAAAATTGGAGATAACAGAAATGTCAGTTAACTTGAATAAAAATTAATATAAAATAACTAAAGAACACAGATTGGAAGATTTTAAAAAATGAAGAGAGACTCATCAGTCTTCAGGGTAATGTTGAAAAGTCTTATGTAAGTAAAATGGGAATCCTCAAAAGGAAAAGAGAGAGGTCAGAAAAATGTTTGACAAAATAATGTCAAAAATTTCCCCAATTCAGTAAAAAAAAAAAGTATTATTTACAGAAATCAAGAAGCTCATCAAACTGTAAGAAGGATGACCACAATGAAAATCATACTTGGGAATGTCAGAGTAAAAATGCTTAATATCAAATGTTAAATATTGAGGGGAAAAAAATCCAGACAAAACTGACACATAACATTTAACTGTTGGTAACAAGGAAACAAATTCCCAGTTACGTTGTCAGAAACACTGGAGTCCAGGATACAGAAAAGTGACATTTTAAAACTACTTTAAAATACATATATATAAACAGTCAAATAACCCAGTAAAATAGGAAGGAACTAGGAACAGAGGAACCAAAAACAGGACAAATGGAATACAAATGCTAAGATGGTACACCTAAACACAACCATATAAATAATCATATTAAATTTAAATGCATTAACATTGTGATGAAAAGGAAACTGCCAGAATGAATAGAAACAGTATCTAACTATGTACACTTTAAATACTAAGACACCTATGGATGGAAATTTACAGAATGGGAAGAGGTATAAAGTGTAAGTGAAGTGGCTCAGTCATGTCTGACTCTTTGCAACCCCATGGACTGCAGTCCACCAAGCTCCTCTGTCCATGGGACAAGGTATACTACCACCAAGGAAAATGTAACCATTAAAGAGACTGATTAAATTAACATCATAAAATTTGATTTCAAATCAACAGAGTATTATTATAGTTAAAAGTAACATTTTACAACAGCAAAGGGCTCAATTAATTATAAAGACATGACAGTTATAAATACGTATGCCCCTAGTTAAAACAGCTTCAAAATGCATGAAGCAAATGTTGACACAATTAAAGAGAAAAACAATCATACTGTAAGATTTTCTCTCAGCAACTGACAGAAAAGCTGATTTAAACCTAAGGATAAAAATCACTAAATACATAAGATCTGAACACTACCAACCACAATGACATAATTAATACTGATATTTAAGGGAAACTCAAGCCAATATGCAAATCACATATTATTTTCAGGTATCAACAGTAAGTTCATCAAAACTATATGCTGGGACATACAACAAGTCTCAATAAATTTCCAAATACACTAATACTATAGAGTACTATCTCTGACCATAATAGAAGTATATTTGAAGTGAATAAAAATAAGATATACACAATGGAGTATTATTCAGCCATTAAAAAGAATACATTTGAATCAGTTCTAATGAGGTGGATGAAACTGGAGCCTATTATACAGAGTGAAGTAAGCCAGAAAGAAAAACACCAATACAGTATACTAACGCATATATATGGAATTTAGAAAGATGGTAACAATAACCCTGTGTACGAGACAGCAAAAGAGACACTGATGTATAGAACAGTCTTATGGACTCTGTGGGAGAGGGAGAGGGTGGGAAGATTTGGGAGAATGGCATTGAAACATGTAAAATATCATGTATGAAATGAGTTGCCAGTCCAGGTTCGATGCACGATACTGGATGCTTGGGGCTGGTGCACTGGGACGACCCAGAGGGATGGAATGGGGAGGGAGGAGGGAGGAGGGTTCAGGATGGGGAACACATGTATACCTGTGGCGGATTCATTTTGATATTTGGCAAATCTAATACAGTTATGTAAAGTTTAAAAATAAAATTAAATTAAAAAAAAAAAAATAAGATATACAAGGAGAAAAACACATTATTTCAAAAGTAAAAAACATATCTCCTAATAACTAAAGGGGCAAAAAGAAAATCGCAAGGGAAACTAGAAACATTTCTAACTGAATATTTATTTGTAAAACGGACAAGCTCCTACTAAGAGCAATGACATACAGAGAATTCTTTAAAAAGAACAAAGTGACTTACACTACATTTCATGAGGTAAAGAGACATATACTAGTGGGTATTTTTCTGGACTCTATTCTGTTTTATCAATTATTTTGTCAGTCTTCATGTGAACACCACACCCACCATCTTGATTTTTTAGTTTGATAAATATGTCTCAAAATTGGGTAGTATAAGTCCAACTTTATTTTTTATTATACTTGATTTTGTTCTTTTAGTTCCCTTGCATTTCCTTATAAATTCTAGTCTTGGCTTGTACTTATCTAGAAAATACAGCCTCCTGGAATTTTTATAGTGATTACATAATAGATCAATTGGAGGAGAACTGATAGCTGTCCACTTATATATGTCTTATAATTTCACTCTGGTACGTTTTGTACTTTTCACTGTACAAGTCTGGGGCACATTTTGTCAAATTCATCCTTAATTATTACACAGACTTTGATGTTATTATAAATGGTCCTCTTAAATTTCAATTTCTAATTATTTGTCTCTAATATTTAGATATATAATTGAGTTTTGTAAATTGATGTTATATCTTGCAACACTGCTAAATTTACTTACTATTTCTAGGAGCTTCATCATAGACTCAGTAGGCTTTCTATACGGATGCTCAGGTTCTGTGAATAAAAAGAGTTTTACTTCCTTATTTCTAATTAGTATGATTTTATTTGTTTCTTGCCTTATTGTACTAGTTAGAATCTCCAGTGTAATGTTGAATATAATTGACTTGTTCCTTATGTAAGAAGGAAAGCATTCAGTATTTAATAAGAAAGAAATAGTCTTATACAAACTCTTCTAGTAAAGTGAAAAAGAGAACACTTTGTAATTCAAGTTAGGACGCCAGCATCAACTTAATATCAAAATCTAACATGAAACATTCAAGAAAGGAAAAGCCCAATATCCCTCATAAATACAGATGCAAGAACCCTAACAAAAATATTATCAAATTGAACCCAGCAATATGAAAATAAAAAAATATTACAATAAGGTTGGGTTTATTTCAAAAGTACAAAACTGAGTTAATAACTGAAAAGCAATAAATGTAATAAACCACCTAACAGAATACATAAGAAAAGCCTTAGCATCACTGTAAAAGATGCACTGTAACACATGTATCCCACTGTTCACTGCAGCACTATTTACAACTCCAGTACTCTTGCCTGGAAAATCCCATGGATGGAGGAGCCTGGTAGACTGCAGTCCATGGGGTCGGGAAGAGTCGGACATGACTGAGCGACTTCACTTTCACTTTTCACTTTCACGCACTGGAGAAGGAAATGGCAATCCACTCCAGTGTTCTTGCCTGGAAAATCCCAGGGACGAGGGAGCCTGGTGGGCTGCCGTCTATGGAGTCGCACAGAGTCGGACACGACTGAAGCGACTTAGCAGCAGCAGAACATGGAAGCAACCTAGATGTCCATCGACAGATGAATGGATAAAGAAGTTGTGGTATATACACACAATGGAGTATTACTCAGCCATAAAAAGGAATGCATTTGAGTCAGTTCTAATGCGGTGGATGAACCTAGAACCTATTATACAGAGTAAAGTGAGTCAGAGAGAGAAAGATAAATACTGTATTCTAACACATATATATGGAATCTAAAAAAATGGTACTGATGAATTTATTTATAGGGCAACAATGGAGAAACAGACATACAGAATAGACTTATGGACACAGAGAGAGGGGAGGGGAGGATGAGATGTATGGAAAGAGTAACATGGAAACTTACATTACCATATGTAAAATATACAGCCAACGGGAATTTGCTGTATGGCTCAGGAAACTCAAAAAGGGGCTCTGTATCAACCTAGAGGGGTGGGATGGGGAGGGACATGGGAGGGAGGTTCAAAAGGGAGGGGATATATGTATACCTATGGCTGATTCATGTTGAGGTTTGACAGAGAACAGCAAAATTATGTAAAGTAATTATCCTTCAATAAAAAATAAATTAATTAAAAAAAAAAAGATGCACTCTACACAATCAATACCTGTTCATGAAAAGCTTCCATCAAACTATGAAAGACAGGAACTTCCTAATGTGATACAGGATATTTACAAAAAACCCACAGCATATAGTGTTTAAAGGTGAAATACTATTAAGTTTCAAAAATAAGCAAAACTAATCAATGATGATAGCAGTAAAAACAGTGGTTATGTTGTAGGGGTTGCTACTTATTGCGAAAATTATGGAGGTTTATTGAATATTGGTAATATTCTATTTCTTGATCTGAATAGTATTATATCTATGTGTTCAATTTGTGAAATGTCATTGAGTTATACACTTAAGGTTTGTACTTTACTGTTTGTATGTTACCCTTCAGTAAAACTGTTTACAAAAAAATCTCAACAGTGTTTTCATGAAACTATAAATTATCCTTAAAGATATATTTAAGTGCTAAGTGCCAACATGGCCAAGACACTTTAAAGAATAGTAAGAAAGTAGATATATCAAATATAAAGACTTACTATGAAGCTATGCTAATTAAGATGATGTAACACTGTCTAAGAATACAGAGAAAACAGTCTAGAAAGTCTAAATAAAATAAAATGAAATATTCAATGACATTAAATAAAATATAGGATATATGAGAGGTAGCCCAACACTACACAGGAAAAAGGGGGATCATCCAGTGGGTTGATCCACTGACTATTACTTGGGGAAAAATAAAAAAATAAAATGTATCCTTACCTTAAACTATATATGAAATGCAATTCCAAATGATTTATAAATATAAATGATATAAGCAAAGCTTAAAACTTTTTGAAGGAAACAGAGATACAAATATTTCTGTATTTGCAGTAGGAAAGGATTTCTTAAATGAGCACTAATGATAAAATAATACTTTTCCTAAATTAAAATTAAGAAGTTCTGTTCACATATGACACGTTAAAGAAAATGAAAAGACAAGGTACACACTAAGAGAAGATAGTTGCCACATATTTAACCTATGACAGATTAATATCAAAAATATTTAAAGAATATTTAAAAATCAGTAAGAAAAAGGCCAATAGAAGAATGGATAAAAGACAGAAATAGACACTTTGCAGAAGAGGGCACTCACTTGGCTAGTAATCACAAAAATATGCTTTATCAGTGATAAAGACATGATGCTAAAAATAATATTGTTTTATACTAATTCAGCAGCTGTCAACAAACTAAGTCTGACAATACCAAGTGGTGAGGATGAAAATCAACCAAATACATTACTGGTATAAGTAAAATGAAAAACACTTTGAAAAATAAGTGACCAGCATTTTGTGAAAGTAACATATTCATACCCTAAACCTAGAAGTTCTATTCTGAGATGTTTATTTCACAAAAATGCTGCATGTGTATGCTAAGAATCACGTACAAAAATGTCAACTGTAGCATTATTCATAAGAGCAAAAAACTGGAAATAACCCTAATACTCATCTACAAATGAATGGCTAAGTAGTTATGATATAATCACAGAGTATTTTATAGCAGTAAAAAATAAATGAACAGTTATACTAAACATCATAGATGAATCTTAATACAGTGATAAGTGAAAATTGCCAAAACCCAGGAAACAGCATAATTTAATACATTTTTATAAATGGCAAAACAGCTATATTCTACTTCCTCATAAAATTTTATGGAATAAAACTTTATAAAAAATAATCAAAATGATAAATAGTTCAGTAGTTACCTCTGGTGAGAGAATCAGGGTACCAGTAAAGGGCGAAGGATACAAGTAGAAATAAGCTATCAGTAATTTCCTACCCTTGGATTAGTTGGTGGGACCAAGGGTAATTAAAAAAGTGACAATTAAAATAAATATACATGTAACATAATATTGTGTCATGATATAAATTTTATGACTAATCCATTTCTGTGCACTTGATGTCCAAAAAATACAATATAATACAATACAAATTTTAAAAATGCTTGTTAGCAAGACAAAATATGCTGGGTTGAAAAACTATTATTAAAGGATCACCAATAAACTTTAAAGTTTCCAATTATATAATTGTGTTAATTTCATTTCTTTAAATTCTAAAATTAAAAGAAATGCTGAGTGTATTAAATAAAGTAACAGGAGTAAGATTTTTTAATAATACGTATTTAGAGCTGAAAGTTACCTTGAAAATTATCTGAAAGAGGTACCTCTTTTCTATATGACAAGCTCTGCGTTTGACATGCATTATCTCATTAATCCTCACAAAACTCTATGACAAAGCATTAATATCAATATTTTATCTGCAAAGAAACTTTGGCTAAAAGGGTTAAGAAATGAGTTCAGGTTCACAAAGCTCATAGGCAGAGCTACAATTTGATCCCAGGTTTATTTGAATCCTAAACCTGCTTATTTATCTGTACATTTGTACTACCTCACTTAATTGAACAGGAAATAGGTAGAAAAGTCAACTGATCTGCCCAAAATCATATATCGAGGTACTGACAGACTTGAGACTAAATGGTATTAATTTGTTGGAAAGATCCTCTGGAAAAGGGAAAGGCTACCCAGTCCAGTATTCTGGCCTGGAGAATTCCATGGACTGTATAGTCTACGGGGTTGCAAAGAGTTGGACAAGACTGAGTGACTTTCACAGTACTCACTCACTCACCACACACCAGGAATTAAGGCAAGTACTTTTATGAGACTTCCAGGTTTTCATTCCATTACCTCATTCAATAAAAAGTCTCAAAATGGGCATGACCTATTAATTTCCTTTTCATTATCATATATCAGCCAAATGTTTCAACCCAATAACTCTACCAGATACCCCCCGTATTTCTACACAAATCCACACCATATAAAATATTCATTTCTACAGAGTATGATAAAAGCACAATGCAAATCTGCCACATATATTCTAATATATGCAAATTTAACTTTTGTGTTTCAGTCAATTATAGTAAATACTTTAATATGATATTATACGGAGAAACATTTTTAGAAAATGCCTCTCACCTGTTCTGAGCGGTCTGAATCACATTCTCGAGGTAAAGGATAGAGTGTTTCTTGTGATTGCTGAAGCTTTTCTTTTAATTTAGCATTTTCTTGCTCTTTTTGAAATAGCTGATCCTGAAGAGTAACAACACTTTGTCGGAGCATAGCTTCACTTGATTTTGTGGTTTCAAAACAAATATGTAATTCATTGTAAAGCTGTTTTAAAAAATATATCCAAATATATAAATGATCAATAAATACATCTATATATATATACAAACAACATATGTCTATATATGACATACTCCTTGCCCTCAAGTTATCTTAATAGTCTAAGAGGAAAAGCAATATATAAACAAATGGGAAACCAAATGATATAACCACATGCCAATATAAAACTTCAATTGATGTTAAAAAGACAGTATGTTTTACTAGCCAGTTGTAATATAGGCATATAAACATTTTAAGCTAGCTATATTAATCTTCATGAAAAAGAACAGAATTGAACTGAGCCATAATGATATTATAGAAACTGAATGAAAACAAAAAAGTCATTCTAAAGACAGAATAAATGCTAAAAAAAAAAAAAAAATTGTGTACAGTGGTAGGAAAAAACAGGAAACGTAAGTTATATTAGCCTAACTGGACTCAAAATATACATTTGAAAGAAAAAAAAATAAACTTTTATTGAGAGTTCATTAAAGTTGACTGATATATTCCCATTCAGTAAAACTAGCATCTACTGCTAAAGTAGAGGAGGAGCAGTAGAAGGAATAGTAGGAGACAAAGCCAGCCAACGAGACTGTAGCTGGAATGCAAAGACTCTTGAATGCCAGATTAAGGAAGATGGCTTTGTTCCTGTAGAAAACAGGAAATCACTGAAGACCTTGATCAGAGTGATAAAAATAGAATCAGTGTTCCAAAGTGATGATAGATAATTTAAAATTTTTTAATTCAAGGCAACATGAATTAAACAAATTTATATTGAGGGTTTATGAAGACTGTGAGACAGTATAAGGTATATATGTGGTGGCATAGAGAGTCATACATGGTAAACAATGGTATTCCTCCAACACAAACGAACTTATTTGGTGATGAAAATCCTAACTTATGATTGTGATTTAATGATATATAATTCAATTTGTAGTTGCTGATTCTGATTTTTTCAAAATCTGTGTGTGTGTGTATATATATACATATTTGCTGATGACCCTGGGAATGTGACCCAAGAATTATATCTGCTTTATAATAAAAAAAATAGGGCTAATAGTGAGTCAGTGAGGTTATAACAAAAGGAAAATCCCCAAAGACAGAATTTCAAAATTATGTTAATACAATAGGTTACAAATTGTATTAACAATTTTTATTACAATTAATACAACTGTATTAATTATGTTAATACAATTAGGTTAATACAATAGGTTTTTAGGTTTGCTTATCCAGTTGAAGACAGGGAGAATCTTAGACTAGTTGACCCTGCTTCATGTGAAGAAACGTAACTACAGAAAAGCTGGCAGAATATTTTATTTGTATGCAATAGTTTACTTTTTTAAGTTTAAAAGAAAAGATTTGTGAAATCTTTTTTTAAATGCTTTTCTTCAGATATATACTTTGTCATAAAAATAAGACCCTCCAAATCACTCCTCTGATATACAATTAGTTCAATATACTTTTTATTTTCTGTAAAGATTATACCTCTATATGAATATAAATACTTTAAATAACCCATTTCACATTAAAGTCAGTCTAAAATAATATTTATAAAGAAAGGGTTGTCTTTATGATTTATAAAGTATTGCAGAATAAAAATTTGTGCTTTTTCCCTTCCAATTACCTTTATACCAGGGAATATGTCCAATGTCCTTTCCACAGCTGATACCATCGGATATTCTAGAAGGGAAGAAAGAGTAGGAACCTGACAGCTTTGTGGAATGATGGAGGGATCAGACTGGGCCCTACAGTGACCTACCTGTGCTGTGTTGCTGCTTCCATGATTGAGTTCAAGGTAGAAAAGAAAAAACAAAATCTAAAGACAAGAACTAAGTTGACCAGAAAGAACTGAAGCTAGGATGAGTGCCCAATAGCATACAGAGTCACTTATTCAGTTAAAGATTATTTAACCCCTTTCCCTCTTATTTCTATGCTTTATCAATACTAACCAGTTTTCACCTAATCAGCACAACTTTTTGGAGGAAAATAACAGGACATAATATTACTTTAAAATACACAGTTTTCAAATTGTACCTCAGTAAAATTCTAATAAGAATCTACAGATTTCAAATATTTAGGAATCTCAGGAACATCAGTTAGGATGGCAACAGTTTCCATCCCATTGCCCAAGGTGCAGGCATAATGATGGTGTGTCATCAGGAAGGAGGACCAATTTACTTGCCATTTGTAAACGTGGTGTACTATTCTCTTGCGTGTTATGACTTAGGACCTTCCTTCACAGATGTAAGGCTCCTAGGCCTATTCCTTCATGGAAAAAAGCTCTACTTCATGTCTCTTGTCTCTTCTCTCCTTTCTTCCTTCCACAAAATTGAAGATTAACAGCTCTCCTCTTGTGTTTGCTATTTGGCTCTCTCAGCCATTAAATTTACACAGTTGTACTTCCTATTCAGAAGCTGCCCTGGCTTGATCTCATATGACTGGGTGGGTTACTCTAGACACAAAGGCAAGCTCTACATTCTCTGAAAATATCCATCCTTCCAAGCAGCAGGTGAAAAAATAAATAAATAAAAACTTTTAAGAACCTGAAACAGATGATTTAGACCAGCCTTACTCCAGGAACTGGGACAAACTCTATTATTCCCTAATTCTTGCTCAAAATACACATCTCCTACTTGCCCCATTCTTGATGGCACTTCACTTGTTTAATAGCAAAAAGATGACTCAACTCTGGACTTGGAGTAAAGAGCAATTTTTAATTCTCGTCTCCAGTCCACCAGTAAACGTGGCCAGAAAAGCCTTCAAGGAGGCTGTCTATTTTTATTTCTAAAGTGTTTTTGGTGACAAAGCCTCAGGATGACAGAATGTTTGTTTCCCTAGGAGATCTTCCAAAAAGGCAGAGGTTTAGGATGTTTTGGTCCCGTTGTTAGACACCATCTTACTCTCAACCCATTAATAACAGCAGAGTGAGTAAAAAAACTGTTCTCAAGTGAGTAAATTAGCTAACACAAAAAATGCATTCATCTGCATAGGTTTTGGAATCCTGATAGGCATCCTTTTTCTCTATTAGCAATCACAATCATTTTCAGAAGTTTCCAGAGAGGCACTTTCCTCTAATAGTCCAAAAAGCTGGAATAGATCAGAATCTTTGGGAAGATTCTGGCCTATAAATATTTAATCATAGATTCCCATATGTACTTTAGAAGTATCAATCATTATAATACATAACAATTTACTACACTTACTGTTCTTCACGTTCTTTTTTGTTAAAGAAATTAAAGTGAAAAAACATTAACAGGCTCACTAGAGGACATAAAGCAAGTTACCTCCAGAGATAGCACCCCACACCCCAAGTCCTTTAATTTTCAGGGGCTTAGACTGAAGTACTCATCCTCTCATATTTTTATTAGTGTTGAGGAACAAGATGATATATTATTTACCTTAAAAATCTTGGAAATGTAAAAGCTTTGGGACCCAATGATCAAATTTCAAGAAGAACAGTTTCCACATAAGTATACTATTTGCTATTCTGACTGAGACAGTAAATTTTACAAGTGAAAACTATATCTGTTTATAGCACAAAATGAGAAGAAAAGACTCTGATTTAACATGCAGTTTAATCTAAAAATGTATATAACCTAACTCTTTATTTTCCTAGACTGATATTAGTTCATTACTCATGTCATGTAATTATCATTAAATAGAATAGAAACTGATAAAATACATACTTAGTACCTCCAAACATGTTAGATTATCAAGAAGATGAAAATGCTGATACAATTTTCATCTATATTTAAACCATACACACACACACATATATATATAGATGACATGCAAAGGCAGGAAAACTATTAAAGCTTATATAAATGGTTACAGCATGCTCAAAGGAAGAAAACATACTAGCTTATTTTTATTCCTCTTGATGGGTGTTCTCTTCTAGAGAAGCCCCCACATTATGTGTTAGGTAAATCTATGTATGAGACTAATGATTTGTTATGGAGACCTCATGAAAAACCTCTTTCCTGGGCTCAAAAATTTTTTCTTTGCTCTTCTAACTTTTGTCTCCCTTCCTCATTCCATTTATCCCATCACTGAAGGCAACTGTTTTTCTCAGATAATAAAATAAATACTATGATATGAATCACCTTAATAAGTGAGAAAAAAGGAAGGGAAATGAGAGGGAAAAAAGACATAAAGGAGAATTAAGAGAACAGAGGAAACAGTGAAGCTCCATTAGAAACAGAAATTTAAGAAGACATAACTCTTAGAGAAGTAAACTTAGGAGAAACTGGAGATAAACTATTAATGCAGTATTTTTTTGAATTCAACTCACCTGAGTCTTACAGCTAGGTCCAATTAATTTATGTAAAAACATTTACAAATCTTAATTTGTAAGTAAACAATTTCTTTTCATTGTTGTATGGACTACTTGATTACTCAAATTTATTGAAAAAAATCTAGAAAACTACATGTGGAAAAGAAATAGACAAGTATTAAGTAAAGTGTCCTAGGATTAGAATGTAAGTTTTATGTAAATGAACACTGGAAGTCTGAAAAGTAGCATACTGTTTATTGATGATAAATAAAATAATGTGATCATTCCCAAATTTATAAATCCTTAACTCCATAGCTGAAATATTTTCGGGGTGGGGGGACCAAGTCTAATAAAAAAAAATCTGCAGGTCAAAAAGTTTAAAGCTGCAATGCTGTAGCAAAATAGAGAAAATCAAATTTGTACACTCAGGAGAAACACTAGCTAAAGAATACTGGTAAGGGCTCTTTTTACAGAGGATGGTAATAGGCTAGGCTCCCCTTTCATTAAAAAGAATGCAATGGAATTTTTTTGAATAACATTTAACTTAGATATCAAGACAAATTCTCCAACATTAAAAGATATTAATCACTGAAAGAATTTTGAGTAGAATGAATAATGCAAGCTTATAAAATCTATTACAGACCCTTTAAGGACAAAACCACATTATTCTATGTATAACTGAATATTTTATAGACTTTATAATACAGTTTAATATTGTGAGTTCTGGACTTGCACTTAGCTAGATTTGAGTTCTGCCACTAGTAGCTGTTTGACTTTAGACAATATTCTAAGACTCAGTTACTAGATCTATTTTTTTTAAAAAGGATACCTATAGTAATATACCACACAGGGTGGGTGTGGGGCTTAAATAGTGAGGCAAAAGCCCTTTTCCCAGTGGCTGATACACAGTAGCTCAATAAATGCTCACCATTATTAATATATTGTTGCTGGAGGTGACTTACATTCATACCTCAGTTTAAATAATATATTTGCCTCCATGCTATTCATAAACAAAACATATTTCCATCACATCTCTCATTATTATAGACAATGATTCTTGGAGAGGACAATCATAATCCTGTGGGGAAGGTATATGTGGTTTCAAAAGTATGTCAGATCAAAGTTCAGATTATGATATATATTCCAAATAGGCGTATAGAAGCTCTACCTCTCCAAATTTAGATGCACTGACTCACTAGGAAATTTATGGCTTTGGCCATAGTTCACACAGAAGAGTTATGAGAAATCTGTCTCATTGATGTCTTACCTTCTCGGAATAAACATCATTGATATCACTTCATCAAGGAGAGTCCTTTTCTATCTTAAACTAATAACCTATCCCAGGTATGTTCCCATTCTTCCTACTACTATTAGAACATGTATCATTATTACACTTCCTATTTAATGTCTGTTATCAAACAGATTTAAGCTATGAGAGGTTAAGAATAAAGACAGTAAACAGGTCATCTATGCAGATAACTGGGGAAAGAGATTTCAGGCAATGGAACCACATACAGAGACCTTGAAAGTAAAGAATACCTGGAATGTTCAGGCGAAAAAACAAAGATAAACGTGGTCAAAGTGGAGAGTTTAAGAAGAGAAAGTAAAGAGGAGATAACAGAGATTAACGCAGAGCCAGATCATGTAGCATCTCACAGGGTGTATATAGTAAGAACTCGGATTTTACTTTCAATCAGACAGGAAACCAATAGATAGAGTTTAAGACAGGATTGACTTGATTTGACTAACCAAGTTTCAGCAAGGACATTCTGGCATTTATGTTGAGAATGAACTCAAAGTGTATAAGGTCAGGAGCAAAGAAACAAAGTAGACAACTATTACAATCATTCAGGAAATACAAGTTAGTGGTCATAGCAGGAATAGGGGGAAGTAGTAGGATTCCAGACATGCTTTGAAGGCAGAGCAGACAATAGTTTAGTTTTGAACATGTGAAGTTTGAGATGCCTATTAGGCATCGAGTTAAAAGATGCTAAGCAGGCAATTAGATATATTCTTTCCTAGAGTTCATGGAAGAAATCCAGAGTAGCCGATCAAAACTAAGAGTCATCAGCATAGAGCAGTGTGATTTTGAAAGCCTAGGTGAGTGGATAAAATCACCTTGGGTATGAATTTAAACAGGAGGGATGAAAGGATCCTAAGATTTTGACCTGGAACATTTTAACATTTAAAGGACAAGGTGAATAGGGAAGACTAGAAAGAAACAGGGGCAATGGCACCCCACTCCAGTACCCTTGCCTGGAAAATCCCATGGATGGAGGAGCCTGGTGGGCTGCAGTCCATGGGGTCGTGAAGATTCAGACACGACTGAGCAACTCCACTTTCACTTTTCATTTTCATGCATTGGAGAAGGAAATGGCAACCCACTCCAGTGTTCTTGCCTAGAGAATCCCAGGGATGGGGGAGCCTGGTGGGCTGCCGTCTATGGGTCGCACAGAGTCAGACCCGACTGAAGCGACTTAGCAGCAGCAGAAAGAAACAGAAAAGGAACAGTTAGACATTGAAGGAACAAAATCACACAACTGTGATGTGTTGTCAGGCAGGAGAAAAAAAAAAAAAAGTGTTTCAAAGGACAGAGTTATAAACTGTGACAATGTTGCTGATACATGAGGCAAGATGAAGACTGCGAGAAGACAACTCAATTTAGCAATGTGGGAGACACAAATGATTTTGAAAAGAGGAATTTTAGTGAAGTGAAAGTGGCAAAAACTTGATTGGAATAAGTTCAAAAGAGAATGGAAGAAGAGAATTTTGAGATAATATAACTTTTTCAAGGAATACTGCGGGAAAAGGAGCAAAAGGAAGAGAGGGAAAGGGATATAGTAAGGTCAACAAAGCTTTTTGCTGTTGATTAATTGTTCTGTTCTTCCATGCAGATCAGAAACATAACAGCATGTGTATGTATGTGTGTATATATAGTTATATATATATATAACTCTATATATATATATATATAGTTATAAATGATCCAGTAGGGAAAAACAGATGCTGTCAAAGAGATGGGGAACACCTCTTTCTGTAGTCACGTATGTAATAAAAACTTGAAGATGGAGACCTTGGTAATCATCAAGTTAAATGCTGGTAAATCCACACTGTACTTTACATGCACCTACTGGAGCATGGAGAGGACAAGGAGGAGAGCAAGTGCTATACATACCACCATGGAAATAGACCCAAAGCATATAATTTGAAAACAAGTTTAAGAACAGTAAAAAGGGCAAATTAATATTTAAAATATCAAATAGTTTGATTGGTGCTATGTGTATAGGCACACAGATACACAGTATATAATACATGGAAAAGGTCTGGAATGACTATTCAGATGATTACCCCTGGGGAAGGAAACAAAATGAACTGAGTTGAATGGAAGAGAACTCAAATTGTTACACTAGCTTTATCAGTACTTCTATATCATTTCAACTTTTATAACAATATATTCATGTAAATTTTACATAATTTAAAAGGTGATATAATTTTAAAATATTCTGTTCTTCCAGAGGAACTCTAGGATACACTCTCAAATATTAAGAGCAATAAAGTCTGGGGCAAGGGCTTCAGGCAGAAGGGCAAAGAACTTTTTTTTTAACACACCTTTGTATTTTTGTAAAATGTATCACAAGCATGTATTACTTTGGTAATAATCACTTTAAATAAAAGTGTTTAAGTATTCAGTTATGTGAAATGATACTGAATCTATTAAAGTTCACAGGTAGGTTATTTTTAAAAAATGATTGCTTTCTGCAAAGGCTGCTAAGGAAAATCAACCAAAAATTAGAATTAAGACTTAAACAATCTATCTTAAATTTTAAGTTAAGCAAGACTGAACAAGGAATCTTAGAACAAAAGATTGAAAAAGTAAATAGCAAAAGAAATACTGCCTTTTTCTTCCACCTTACCAAGTTCTTTCTTGCTGAGAGGAGAAACACCAAAAGTATTTGCACATCAGAGAAAAGGATTATGAACTTTAACAACAAGCAACCCTAAAGATACATTTTAATACAAACTGCTATGAGTTGGGGGCTTTCAATAGAAAATTAAGGGAGAAATGTTTGTGCTAAATTCATACACAATGAAAAAGAGAAAAAATTGAAGTTAACTAATAATGTCTCGGAGAAGGCAATGGCACCCCACTCCAGTACTCTTGCCTGGAAAATCCCATGGACGGAGGAGCCTGGTGGGCCGCAGTCCATGGGGTCGCTAAGAGTCGGACACGACTGAGCGACTTCACTTTCACTTTTCACTTTCATGCATTGGAGAAGGAAATGGCAACCCACTCCAGTGTTCTTGCCTAGAGAATCCCAGGGGAGGAGGAGCCTGGTGGGCTGCCGTCTATGGGGTCGCACAGAGTCTGACACGACTAAAGCGATTTAGCAGCAGCAGCAGCAGCAGCAGCAATAATGTCTAATTTTTCAAGTCAATTTAGCAATGGAGTCTGGTTTAGAAACCAAAACACAATGGGCAATCCCACCATATAAAATAAAAGCACGGAATTATTCTATTCAAAGCAAAAAGGATGGGCACTACCGTAATGTGTGGTACCATCCATGTCCTGAAGGAAACTTGAAGGGAACACAGAATTTAGTCAAAAAATCTCTGTTTTGAAGCATCATTTGAAAATATGTGTTTAAGGTTTACTTAATAGTTTCATTTCATATTAATTACTGATACTGAATTTTCACAGTTTTTCTGGAAAAAGAGTAAGTTTAAATAGAAAAAACCCCAAGTAACATAGATTATACTGCTTAACCTCTCTAAGCCTGGGCTGCTTCAACTGTTGAGAGGTAATAACATCCATCTCAGAGGGTTGATCTATGTAGAAACTAAGTCATTTCTATAAATACATATACTAAACAAAAACTTCAATAAAAGCATTTTTTAATTGCTAGCTATTATTTCTGCTGAATCAGTCAGTATACCTGTTCAGCTGGGTAAGACTTCTTGAGGGGCTCCTTAAACAACTATAAAGTAAAATGACTACTTAAAGGAAACACACAAAATAAAGAGAGAAAAATCCTTGGCAAATATTGATCCTGAAGACCTCATCAGCATACCCATTTGTGTTTGTGCAGATTTGCCAATAAAATAATGCACAAATTCTGTAATGAAAGACTGCTTTAGGTCATAAACTAGAATCATAGTTGATGAATAAATTCCATTCCCCAAATCCTTCCTGGTCTGCAAGGCTGCAGTCCTAGTATGTTTCACAGTACATATCAAAACTCCAATTTATAAAAACAATATTCTACAGAATAAATTTGCATATATATCTTAAATGTTTCAGCTTTAACAGCTATAAAGAAAACTCACATCCTTTTAAATATTACCAAATTGAACCATATTTCATTTTTAATTTTGAAGCAGCAAATAAAAGGGAGTAATAAAGAAATGTTGAAATGTGCAAAAATTTGAATTCTATATATTTTTATAAGTTCATGCATATAAATTTACATTTTTACGACAGAATAAAAGCATACTTTTTGATACGATATACTTTCAGCTGTGTGAACATCTTCCTGGTTCCTCAGTACTTTCTGTGTGTCCATATTCAGAACCTGAAGCTGCTGGATCAGCTCGGCTTGCTGTGCTGTATGTGCACTGTTCTGTTTGTAAAGATTCTGTAGCTCCTGCAACTCCTTCCTGTGCGAAGCAAGCAATAAATAGAGAGAAGCATGAATAAAGATCATCTCAGTTAAATAACTGTGTTCATCTAAAGTTACAGATCGGCCTCCAATTTTACTGCAGGCAAACATGTTAATAAGAGAAATAACATATAAAGTATTTAATATTTTTCACATATACCTAGAAAGTATTGATAGAGGCACTATGACTTTCAAAGCCAAACACTTACCAGTTTTCTTTTATAGCTTGATCATAATAAAGTCCTCAATATACAGACATAGTATCACCTTCTTACTGAATTAAGTTACACTTCCGCTCTAAGAATTGATACACACTGATGCCAAAAATCTGATAGGGTAACTCAATGTTCATTTTATATTATATAGAATCTAAATATAGTAAGAACAATCCCAAAGGTAAATTTAGTTTTCAAACAAAAATTTCTTAAAGCACAACTAGTTCCCAACTTCAGAGGCCTGAGCTGGAATTCCTGTGACTCCTCTAAATGAGCCTGAAGGAAATGATGAGACAAAAACGTCAGAAGGAAGGGGAGCAATACAAGGTGTAATCAGTTCTTCCACCCCACCCAGGGTGGTAAGTAGAAGGACAAATGAACTGGAGGGATAGTATTCAAGGCATAAGGGTCCAAGAAAACCATACCTCTGGATACAGGGTTCCAGATTTCCATGGTGGTGAATCCACCACATATAAAACTGGAACATTTTTTTGAAAATAAACTTGCAGAGAAAAATATTTACATTTATATTTCATATAAATATATAAATATAAAATATATATAAATATATATCACAGTGCATATTTTGAAGACTATTTTTAATGTAAACTTTTCTTTACTTATAACCCCAAACTGGTGATTCATTCATGTAAGACAAATCTTAAAAGAAAGAAGAAACATAAAAGATATGCAGACACTTGTCCAGTATGGATGACTATTAATATGGGAGAAATGAGCTGTGTTTTTTTAATCTATTTTATTTATTTATTTTGCTGTGCTATAGGCTTGTAGAATTTAGTTCCCTGACCAGGGAATGAACCCAGGCCGCAGCTAAAAAGGCTGAGTCTAACCACAGGACTGCTAGGGAATTTCAGAGTTCTGCTTTTTCAGAGGTTTAGAATATTAATGCTCTCCAGATACAACAGCAACCCCTAAACCCACACAGATACATGTAGATAAACCATCTGCCTTAGTCCTTTTGATATTAACAGAACAACACAGACTGGGTAGTTTGCAAATATCAGAAAGTTATTTCTCATAATTGGGCAGGCTGGAAGTCAGACATCAGACTGCCAGCATAGCCAACTGAGGGCTCTCTTCTAGGTTATAAACTTGTTATATCCTCGCATCTAGTGGTGTACGGCAAAGGAGGCTCTGGGAGGTCTTTTTCAAAAGAGCACTATTCTTTTGTGAGAGTTCCACACTCATTACCAAAGCACCTCCCTGAAGACCCACCTCCTACTGGCATCATATCAGGCATTAGAACTTCAACATATGAATATTGGGTAGACATAAACATTCAGACTACAGCACTTTTCTGTACTATTCAAGAAACTGAAATCTGCAGAAAATAGTAATCAAAAAATGGTGGAAGGGAAAGAAGAGAATAAATAACGGCACAATACCTTGAGAAAATATAAAACAAGAGAGGGAGGGAAAAGACCCTTAGATTATTCTTCTCTCACTAACTCTGCCATTGAATTGAATCCCTCAAGTAAGGAGTGAGTACTTAACCTTCACAGTCTGTATTCTAGGATACATGGGATAAGACAGTTGTTGAATGGATGAAATGAAAATGATAACATAAAGGACTGTTAAGAAAGAATCATATCAAATAGCAGTAAAATACATAAGGAGAGAAGTTATTTGGAAACCTAAAACTATGTAAAATAAAATTAATTGGTAGATTCAAACTTGAGAAGTTCCTCCAGACATGGACTAAAAAAAATAAAGATGTGGGTTGAGCTGAGAGCATGCTGAGAACTAATGACACTTCTTTCTATCTCAGGAAGAATGTTGATTAAAAATATTGTGTTGCTGATTTACAGTGATGCTAAGGGACTGAATGAGCCACAGAATAAATTATGAAAAAATGTTCCCATAGACATCAGATTTGATAGCAAAGACTGACAAAGGGTTTCAGACAGCTTCAAAAGATTATTTTGCAGTTAAAAACCCTCACTGTTACGCAAATAAAAATTTGCTTCTTCATATTACATGTGCCTTTCTTCTATCCTAGGCCTTCCCAGGTGGTGCCAGTGGTAAAGAATCTGCCTGCCAATGGAGGAGATGCAAGAGACACGGGTTTGATTCCTGAGTTGGGAAGATCCCCTGGAGAAGGAAATGGCAACCCACTCCAGTATTCTAGCCTGGAAAATTCTATGGACAGAAGAGCCTGGCAGGCTACAGTCCATGGAATTGCAAAGAGGCAGACATGACAGAGTGCACACATGCAAAATTTCTCCTCTCCTAAAACCCAAACAGGAACTGGTAGACATCATTTGTAATAGGCCACTCTAACGGTAGAGGGCAAAAAATAAAGGCAATTCAAGCAATGACTCTTTTAAAACACTTGCCAGGATATGACATGTGTCACATTCACTCTCATTCCACAGGCTAAAGTAAGTCACATGGCTAAATCTGATGTTAATGGGGGAGAAAGCATACTTGAGCAACAGAGAAGGTTTTGGTAAAAATGGACCTTTAAGGTGAATCAACACTGAGTACAGGAATAAACACAAATGAGTAGGAAAGTTAACTGATGAGCACTAAAGCAGTATAAAAACCTAAACCTAAGTATCTTTAAGCATGGAGATGAATGTTATAAATCTTGAGACACAAAATTAGGAGTTAAAATGGTTGAATGTATGTATTAAGTATACACAGCATGATGTCAAAAGCAACTAAAAATGAAATGTAGTTTAAAAAAAAAAAAATCACCTTCCAAAGTTTTTTCATGCCATTTCTTTCTTAACTTTAGAAAGTTGGTTAGTGGTTCTTATAGAGAAGAAAAAATTATCTGAGATTTAATAATTCCCTCAATTTAACATCAGTGTCTTATTTACCATTCCATTATATTATAAAAACTAAATTTATTACCTATAAATAAAAATGCTCAATTATAGTCCCTTTTATCTAAAAACCCATTTGCCTACTCTTCAATCTATAAATATGTTTTGGAAAAAAACAAAGAATTATTCTAATAAAATTTTACTGGGTATTATTTCTCCAGGATTGTATTTCAGTGTGATTTTCCCTCTGTTTTCTTTGTATTTTTCTATATTAACATGTACCGTTATATTAAAACAATTATGTACTTTGTTATCATATAAATACAAACAAAAAAGAGTAGCAGTGATAGCATTAATTTCAGAGAAGTTGGAACTCAAGGCAAAAATAATCATACACAAAAAAAGTACAAAGTATAATTCACAGTAAAAACAAAAGAACTTTGTTGGACACTTTACCCACCAAATCATAGCACATAAAAGAAAAGAGCACAACAAAAACTAATAAGCAATAAAAGGAAAATCAGTTGTAAACTATATAGGAAAGATTCCATTTAAAATAATAACAAAAACCATGTAATAACTATGAGTAAATTTAAGATGAAATGTCAAAACTGACACGAAGAACAAAACATCTCATAAGGACACAAAGGTATTGAAACAAATGGTATGGCGTCCCATACTCTGGACAGAAAAACTGACATTATAAAGATTCAATTCTCCTTCAGTTTGCTTTTCAATTTGATACCCTAATAAAATAACAAACACAAAATGAGCCAGTTTAACCTAAAGTTTACATGGAAAAATTAATAAGCAATAAATGCCCAGGAAACCTGTGAAAGAGCAGAAATGGAGAATGCATCATGTATTCTCTTATCCAATTTTCATCATCTCTACAATATTACTTACTCTCTAGTACTCTTAGCCTACTCTGTGGCCTGAAAAGCCAATCTCTACAGACTACATTACATTGGCTCCCAGTCTTCTGTGTTTTAATTTGAGTAGGTGAAAGTGCTGGCCAATGATTAGAGAGTAGAGGAAAAAGAGGTCATGGTATTTCTTCTCCTAGCGCCCTCTCCACTAAGCCACTGTTGGCAGTGTCTCTGTTCCTCTATCTAAGAATACTTCTATGAGACAGCCTTCCTCCCAGGGCTAGACTTGTCACAGAGCTCTGGTAAAATCTTCTCTCACAGTGGGAGAGGGAAAAGGTGGGACGATTTGAGAGAACAGCAAGGAAACGTGTACATCATCATACATAAAATAGATACCCAATGGGAGTTTGATGTATGATTCAGGGAACCCAAAGCTCGTGCTCTGTGACAACTTGGAGAGATAGGGTGGGAAGGGAAGTGGGGACGGGGCTCAGGAGAGAAGGTTCACATGTATTCCTATGGCCAATTCAGGTTGATGTATAGCAAAAAGCATCACAATACTGTAATTATCCTCCAATTAAATTAGGGGGAAAAAAGCTTCTCTTCTTGGCCCTTCTGGCCTAGTTGGTAGTAATAGCTGATGATAAGAACTCTGACAATAGGGAATGCACTCAGAAAGGCAACCTAAAACAGTATAATGTCTGTGAAATATACACATGAAAAATTATGAGAAATAAAAGCAATTAATATACTAATGGGAAAAATTATTAATAGAGTTATCTTATACCATTTGAAGGTCTGAACTACAGAACAGAGATTAGACTGTTTCTGAGATTTCCAAGATAAGCGTGCAAGATAAATAGTGTATACTGCAAAAAAGAAAATTTCAACTAAATACATGAATCAATGTAAAATTTAAACAAAATAAAAAGAACAGTTTTGAAAAGTACTGAGAAACTTACAAACTAAGAGCATCAAGCAAAGACTAAGAGCTGTTTTATTGGGAAGAAGATAGGAATAAATAATAATTTTCAGATTTCTTCTAAAATTAAGATTCTATTACTATTTAGAATTACCTTTTTGACTTCATCAATTATTGACTTAAAAAAATTATACCATGAGTGGATAAAGTCAATCATCTGTCATCTGTGGAGATATACTTTTCCACATCCCTATAATACGATCTTTAAAATGAGAAACTATGGTTTTTTTTATCATATATACACATATGTGCATCTAATAATGTATATATAATATATATTAATCTATTAACCAAGCAAAACTCCTGCCCATATATATATACATATATATATATATATAAAACAATACACTAAATATATACAAGTAAATACTAAGTCAGTTAGTCAGTTCAGTCGCTCAGTCATGTCTGACTCTTTGTGAGCCCATGAATTGCAGCACGCCAGGCCTCCCTGTCCATCACCAACTCACAGAGTTCACCCAAACTCATGTCCATCGAGTCGGTGATGCCATCCAGCCATCTCATCCTCTGTCATCCCCTTCTCCTCCTGTCCCCAATCCCTCCCAGCATCAGAGTCTTTTCCAATAAGTCAACTCTTCGCATGAGGTGGCCAAAGTACTGGAGTTTCAGCTTTAGCATCATTCCTTCCAAAGAACACCCAGGACTGATCTCCTTCAGAATGGACTGGTTGGATTTCCTTGCAGTCCAAGGGACTCTCAAGAGTCTTCTCCAACACCACAGTTCAAAAGCATCAACTCTTCTGCGCTCAGCTTTCTTCACAGTCCAACTCTCACATCCATACCTGACTACTGGAAAAACTAGCCTTGACTAGATGGACCTTTGTTGGCAAAGTAATGTCTCTGCTTGTAAATATCTGTGTATACTATAATTATATATAAAGTTAATAATACTTTTTTTAATTTATTTATTTTGCTGCTGCTGCTAAGTCGCTTCAGTTGTGTCCGACTCTGTTCGACCCATAGACGGCAGCCCACCAGGCTTCCCATCCCTGGGATTCTCCAGGCAAGAACACTGGAGTGGGTGGCCATTTCCTTCTCCAATGCAGGAAAGTGAAAAGTGAAAGTGAAGTCGCTCAGTCGTGTCCGACTCTAGCGACCCCATGGAGTACAGCCGACCAGGCTCCTCCGTCCATGGGATTTTCTAGGCAAAAGTACTGGAGTGGGGTGCCATTGCCTTCTCCATTATTTATTTTAATGGAGGCTAATTACTTTATAATATTGTGGTGGTTTTTGCCACACATAGACATGAATCGGCCATGGGTTTACATGTGTTCCCCATCCTGAACCCTCTCCCACCTCCCTCCCCATCCCCCCTCCCTCTGGGTCATCCTAGTTCATCAGCACTGAGCACCCTTTCTCATGCATCGAACCTGGACTGGCAATCTGTTTCACATATGGTAATATACATATTCAATGCTATTCTCTCAGATCATTCCACTGTCGCCTTCTCCCACAGAGTCCAAAAGACTGTTCTATATATCTGTGTCTCCTCTGCTGTCTCGCATATAGGGTTATCATTACCATCTTTCTAAATTCCATATATATGAAATTATACATTATACAATTAATGTATATACATTAATTATTGTATGTTCAATAATTAATGTATGTACAATATAAATTATACAATATACATTAGTATATTGTATTGGTGTTTTTCTTTCTGGCTTACTTCACTCTGTATGATAGGCTCCAGTTTCATCCACCTCACTAGAACTGATTCAAATGTATTCTTTGTAATGGCTGAGTAACTCTCCATTGTGTATATGTACCACAGTTTTCCTATCCATTCATCTGCCGATGGACATCTAGGTTGCTTCCATGACCTGGCTATTATAAACAGTGCTGCGATGAACACTGGGGTACACGTGTCTCTTTCAATTCTGGTTTCCTCGGTGTGTATGCCCAGCAGTGGGATTGCTGGATCATAAGGCAGTTCTATTTCCAGTTTTTTAGGAATCTCCACACTGTTCTCCATAGTAGCTATACTAGTTTGCATCCCACCAACAGTGTAAGAGGGTTCCTTTTTCTCCACACCCTCTCCAGCATTTATTGCTTGTAGACTTTTTGATAGCAGCCATTCTGACTGGTGTGAGATGGAACCTCATTGTGGTTTTGATTTGCATTTCTCTGATAATGAGTGATGTTGAGCATCTTTTCATGTGTTTGTTAGCCATCTGTATGTCTTCTTTGGAGAAATGTCTGTTTAGTTCTTTGGCCCATTTTTTGATTGGGTGGTTTATTTTTCTGGAATTGAGCTGCAGGAGTTGCTTGTATATTTTTGAGATTAAATTCTTTGTCAGTTGCTTCATTTGCTATTATTTTCTCCCATTCTGAAGGCTGCCTTTTCACTTGCTTATAGTTTCCTTCATTGTGTGCAGAAGCTTTTAAGTTTAATTAGGTCCCATTTGTTTAGTATTGCTTTTATTTCCATTACTCTGGTAAGTGGGTCATAGAGGAGACTGCTGTGATTTATGTCGGAGACTGTTTTGCCTATGCCTTCCTCTAGGAGTTTTATAGTTTCTGGTCTTATGTTTAGATCTTTAACCCATTTTGAGTTTATTTTTGTGTATGGTGTTAGAAAGTGTTCTAGTTTCGTTCTTTTACAAGTGGCTGACCAGTTTTCCCAGCACCACCTGTTAAAGAGATTGTCTTTTCTCCATTGTATATTCTTGCCTCCTTTGTCAAAGATAAGGTTTCCATCAGTTCAGTTCAGTTCAGTTCAGTCACTCAGTCATGTATGACTCTTTGCAACCCCATGAATTGCAGCACGCCAGGCCTCCCTGTCCATCACCAACTCCCAGAGTTCACTCAAACTCACATCCATCGAGTTGGTGATGCCATCCAGCCATCTCATCCTCTGTTGTCCTCTTTTCCTCCTGCCCCCAATCCCTCCCAGCATAAGAGTCTTCCATAGGTGCATGGATTTATCTCTGGGCTTTCTATTTTGTTCCATTGATCTATATTTCTGTCTTTGTGCCAGTACCATACTGTCTTTATGACTGTGGCTTTGTAGCATAGCCTGAAGTCAGGCAGGTTGTTTCTTTCAGCTCCATTCTTCTTTCTCAAGATTGCTTTGGCTATTTGAGGTTTTTTGTACTTCCATACAAATTGTGAAATTATTTGTTTTAGTTCTGTGAAAAATACCGTTGGTAGCTTGATAGGGATTGCATTGAATCTATAGATTGCTGTCAGTAGTATACTTATTTTTACTATATTGATTCTTCCAATCCATGAACATGGTATATTTCTCCATCTATTTGTGTCCTCTTTGATTTCTTTCATAGTTTTCTATGTTTCATAGTTTTCTATATATAGGTCTTTTTTTTCTTTAGGTAGATATATTCCTAAGTATTTTATTATTTTCATTGCAATGGTGAATGGAATTGTTTCCTTAATTTCTCTTTCTGTTTTCTCATTGTTAGTATATAGGAATGCAAGGGATTTCTGTGTGTTGATTTTATATCCTGCAACTTTACTATAGTCATTGATTAGCTCTAGTAATTTTCTTGTGGAGTCTTTAGGGTTTTCTATGTAGAGGATCATGTCATCTGCAAACAGTGAGAGTTTTACTTCTTCTTTTCCAATCTGGATTCCTTTTATTTATTTATTTTTTTTCTGCTCTGATTGCTGTGGCCAAAACTTCCAAAACTATGTTGAATAGTAGTGGTGAAAGTGGGCACCCTTGTCTTGTTCCTGACTTTAGGGGAAATGCTTTCAGTTTTTCACCATTGAGGATAATGTTTGCTGTGGGTTTGTCATATATAGCTTTTATTATGTTGCGGTATGTTCCTTCTATTCCTGCTTTCTGGAGAGTTTTTATCATAAATGGATGTTGAATTTTGTCAAAGGCCTTCTCTGCATCTGTTGAGATAATCATATGGTTTTTATCTTTCAATTTGTGAATGTGGTGTATTACACTGATTGATTTGTGGATATTAAAGAATCCTTGCATTTTTGGGATAAAGCCCACTTGGTCATGATGTATGATCTTTTTAATATGTTGTTGGATTCTGTTTGCTGGAATTTTGTTAAGAATTTTTGCATCTACGTTCATCAGTGATATTGGCCTGTAGCTTTCTTTTTTGGGGGCATCTTTGTCAGGTTTTGGTATTAGGGTGATGGTGGCCTCATAGAATGAGTTTGGAAGTTTACCTTCCTCTGCAATTTTCTGGAAGAGTTTGAGTAACATAGGTGTTAACTCTACTCTTAATTTTTGGTAGAATTCAGCTGTGAAGCCGTCTGGTCCTCGGCTTTTGTTTCCTGGAAGATTTCTGATTACAGTTTCAATTTCCGTGCTTGTGATGGGTCTGTTAAGATTTCTATTTCTTCCTGGTTCAGTTTTGGAAAGTTACACTTTTCTAAGAATTTGTCCATTTATATCTGTCATATACATAATACATATATTATGTATAAAAATATATTACATATTTTACATGTAGCACCAGAAACTGAAATTGTGCTTATACAAGTATGTGATAAACATTGTGATTTAAATAGCTTAAAATTTAAAATGTACACATGCATATACATGTGTATACATGTATGACATTTATGTATATGTATATATACTTCTATGATTTTTTCTAACACTATTTTCTGATGCAGGTCATTATAAAATAAATTAATAGGTAGTTTAAAATCTTTCAAAACATTTAAAAACACAAGTTTTTCAAGTACTTCCACTTTATAAGCAGTACTATAAAATTAAATATTTTGATATAGAAAAAGTATTTTACAAACTAAAACTATTTAGCATATGTGCTTCTCTGGTGGCTCAGATGGTAAAGAATCTGCCTGCAGTATGGGAGATCTAGGTTTGATTCCTTGGTGGAGAAGATCCTCTGGAGCAGGGCATGGCAACCCGCTCCAGTATTCTTGCCTGGAGAATCCCGAAGGACAGAGGAGCCTGGCAGGCTACAGTCCATGGGGCTGCAAAGAGTTGGACATGACTGAGAAACTAGGCACAGCACAAAATAAAAAGTCAAAACTGGATTACTCGTTTATTACTCACTCTAATAATAATGAATATTATATAATGCAAGGGTAAAAATTTTATAAGGAAACTATGAATGAATGAATGAATACATGTGAAACAGGGATACTCTTTGTGCCTGCTTTTTCCAACCCTGTGGAACCTCCAACTGTCCCACTTAATTCCAGATAGTTCCAATACACAAACATAGGTCTCACAGAAGACAAACATTGTTGACATTCTGTAGTGTTAACAGTAAATATAAAAATGCTGGCATTCTGCATAACTAAGGACATTTCTACAACACTAAATTAAGGAGTCAGAGTACTTGCCTGACCAAGGTAATATCCATATCCTTCTGCATAAGTTCTGTCTGTTTATTATTCAGCTGTAATGATAGTGCATTATATTTGCTCTGTGATACTTCAATTTCTTTCCTTGCTTCAATTAAATTGTCTTCAAAGGCCTAAAAATAGAGCATTCATATCACAATCAAATATAATAAATATCAAATAAATAAATCTGTCATATTTAACTAAAAAAATCCACAAGGAAAAATTAATAGTGTTTTCAATTTTACTTTTTTTTTTTTCATTTAATTAAAAGAATGTTAGTACAATCAAAGAAACTTTATACCAGTCACAGGTCATTTTTTTCAGAAACTGTACAAGTAACATGGTCTCCTGGTGTGAAAGTTAAGAATCTGAAGCAAATAAAATTGAAAATCTATGTAGAAATTTACTTATTAAAATTTCAATAAAGGAAGGACTGTACAACAAAAAGGTTGCTACTTACATGAACAAAAAAAAGAACTCATTAACTTAAATATTACTCAATAGCTGATATTTTATTATTTCCTTAATTTTAAATGCAGATACATAAACACACTCAGAGAAGAAAAAAATGGTGCAGCAAAAAAATAATAATAATAAGTTTATAATATTTCAGATTCAGATCATGCTGAGTTCACTTATTGTGGTGAAAGTTCACCTAAAGTTCTTCAAACCTTGCCTTTTCCTCATGATAATTTTGTAAATTGTGTTTTCACTTTGAAACAATTTTAAAATTGATGTTACTTTTTTCAAAAATATAAAATCTAAATTATTTTCATAAAGTATTAAATAAATATTTTATCTAAAACTAGAAAGTGAAAAAGTGAACGTCACTCAGTCGTGTCTGACTCTTTGCAAACCAATGGACTATATAGTCCATGGAATTCTCCAGGCCAGAATACTGGAGTGGGTAGCCTTGCCCTTCTCCAGGGGATCTTCCCAATCCAGGGATCAAACCAGATCTTTCACATTGCAGGCAGATTCTTTACCAGCTGAGCCACAAGGGAAGCCCAAGAATACTGGAGTGGGTGGCCTATCCCTTCTCCAGCGGATCTTCTGGACCCAGGAATTGAACCAGGGTCTCCTGTGTTGCAGACGGATTCTTTACCAACTGAGCTATCAAAAATACACCATACATTCATTATTTCCAATCCAAAACTGAGCAACAAATTTTAGGTCAAGCACTAAAAATCTATTATACTCTAGAAATGCTCCCATACTCCATATATTCACTGTGTAGTAACTTGAATGAATTTTTGAAGAGAAAAATACTGGGTTTTAGCCAAGATAACACTGCGAGTACATGCGTATTTCATTTTATCATGTTTCCTTTTATTGCACTTCACTGATATTGCATTTTTTACAAATTGAAGGACTGTGGCAATTTTTCATCAAATCTATCAATGCAATTTTTCCAACATTTGCTCACTTCATATCTCTGTCACATTTTGGTAATTCAACTCTTTCATTATTATTATATTTGGTATGGTGATCTGTGATGAATGATATTTGATGTTACTACAACTAACTTCTTCCCTCATGGCTCAAACAGTAAAGAATCCACCTGTGGATTTCAGGAGACCTGGGTTCAGTCCCTGGGTTGAGAAGATCCCCTGGAGGAGGGCATGGCAACCCACTCCAATATTCTTGCCTGGAGAATCCCATGAACAGAGGAGTCTGGTGGGCTACAATCCATGGGATTGCAAAGAGTCAGTCATGACTGAGAGACTAAGCACAGCACTACAACTTACTGAAGGCTCAGATGATAGTTAGACTTTACTAATCTCAACAGTACACAAGCAACTCCTACAGCTCAACTCCAGAAAAATAAATGACCCAATCAAAAAATGGGACAAAGAACTAAGTAGACATTTCTCCAGAGAAGACATACAGATGGCTAACAAGCACATGAAATGATGCTTAACATCACTCATTATCAGAGAAATGCAAATCAAAACCACTATGAGATACCATTTCACACCAGTCAGAATGGCTGCGATCCAAAAGTCTACAAGCAATAAATGCTGGAGAGGGTGCGGAGAAAAAGGAACCCTCTTACACTGTTGGTGGGAATGCAAACTAGTACAGCCACTATGGAGAAGAGTGTGGAGATTCCTTAAAAAACTGGAAATAGAACTGCCTTATGATCCAGCAATCCCACTGCTGGGCATACACACTGAGGAAACCAGAATTGAAAGAGACACGTGTACCCCAATGTTCATCGCAGCACTGTTTATAATAGCCAGGACATGGAAGCAACCTAGATGTCCATCAGCAGATGAATGGATAAGAAAGCTGTGGTACATATACACAATGGAGTACTACTCAGCCATTAAAAAGAACACATTTGAATCAGTTCTAATGAGGTGGATGAAACTGGAGCCTATTATACACAGTGAAGTAAGCCAGAAAGAAAAACATCAATACAGTATACTAACGCATATATATGGAATTTAGAAAGATGGTAACAATAACCCTGTGTACGAGACAGCAAAAGAGACACTGATGTATAGAACAGTCTTATGGACTCTGTTGGAGAGGGAGAGGGTGGGAAGATTTGGGAGAATGGCATTGAAGCATGTGTAATATCATGTATGAAACGAGTTGCCAGTCCAGGTTCAATGCACGATACTGGATGCTTGGGGCTGGTGCACTGGGGTGACCCAGAGGGATGGTGTGGGGAGGGAGGAAGGAGGAGGGTTCAGGATGGGGAGCACATGTATACCTGTGGCGGATTCGTTTTTATGTTTGGAAAAACTAATACAGTGTTTCAGGTTTAAAAATAAAATAAAATAAAGAAAAAAATAAAAAATAAAATAAAATAAGGTTTGTAAATTGTTGCTTTAGACATAATGCTTGCACACTTAACAGACTACAGTATAGCATAAATATAACATTTATATGCATTGGGAAACCAAAAAATTTGTGTAACTTACTTTACTGCAATATTCACTTTATTGTGGCAGTCCGGAACCAAACCCAAAACATCTCTGAGGTATACCTGTACTTCTTAAATTCCCATTTATTAGAAAAGAGTAATTGTATATATATACATACATATATATATATGTATATATATATATATCAGTAGGTTTGTGGATGGATGGAAGAGATAGAAAGAGACAAAAGGAAAGACGGGAGGAAAGGGAGGCAAGAGAAGGGATGAAGTGGCTAATCCTTTTTATCCAGTTCACACCCACCCCCCGCACAACTTTCTCCAGTAAAGCACTACTCTGTTCTCTGAATTTATGGATTTGTTTCTGTTTATTTTGTTTTTGTCTTTTTATAGTCTACAAATCAGTGAAATCATACGGTGTTTTTCTTTCTCCATTAGACTGCCTTACTTACATAATACCCTCAAGGTTCGTCCATATTGTCACAAATGGTAAGATTTCATGTTTTTGACAGCTGAGTAGTATTCTACTGTGTGTGTGTGTGTGTGTGTGTACATATGCACATATGTATACCATATCTTCTTTATCCATTCATTGGCTGATAGAGACTCAGGTTGTTTCCATATCTTAGCTATTATAAACAGTGTCACAATGAACATAGTGGTATATATTTTTTTAATTAGTGCCTTTGTGTTCTTTAAACAAATACCCAGAGGCAGGATAGCTGAATCATATGGCAGTTCTATTCTTAACTTTTTGAATTCTCCATACTGTTTTCCACAGTGGCTGCCAATTTACATTCCCAACAAGAAATATAAGACTTCCCTTTTCTCAACATCTTTAACAATACTTATTTCTTTTATTTTGAAAAAGAGCTATTCTAAAAGGAGTGAGGTGATACCTCACTGTAGTTTTGATTTGCATTTCTATAATAATTAGTGATGTTGATCAACTTTTCATATGCCTGTTGTCCATATATATGTCTTCCTTGAGAAAATGTTTATTCGGGTACTTTGTCCATTTTTAACTGGGTTGTTTATATCTTGTTGAGTTGTATGAGTTCTTATATTTTTAGATTTTACCCTTTATCAAATATATCATTTGCAGATATCTTTTACATTCAGTAGATTGTCTTTCATTTGTAGATGGTATCATTTCCTATGCAAAAGCTTTTTAGGATGATGTAGTTCAGTTCAGTTGCTCAGTCGTATCTGACTCTTTGTGACCCCATGAACGGCAGCATGCCAGGCCCCCCGTCCATCACCAACTCCCAGAGTTTACCCAAACTCATGTCCATTGAGTCGATGATGCCATCTAACCATCTCATCCTCTGTCATCCCCTTCTCCTCCTGCCTTCAATCTTTCCCAACATCAGGGTCTTTCAAATGAGTCAGCGCTTTGCATCAGGTGGCCAAAATATTGGAGTTTCAGCTTCAAAATCAGTCCTTCCAATGAACACCCAGGACTGACCTCCTTTAGGATGGACTGGTTGGATCTCCTTGCAGTCCAAGGGACTCTCAAGAGTCTTCTCCAACACCACTGTTCAAAAGCATCAATTTTTCTGTGCTCAGCTTTCTTTATAGTCCAACTCTCACATCCATACATGACTACTGGAAAAACCATAGCCTTGACTAGATGGACCTTCAGTACCATTTATTTTTGCTTTTACTTCCCTTACCTGAAAAGACATATCCAGAATGACATTGCTAAGACCAATGTCAAAGAGCATACCACCCAAGTTATCCTCGAAGTTTTATGATTTCATGACTTACATTTAAATTTTTAATCCACTTTTCTTTTGTGTGTGTATGGTATGAGACAGTGGTCTAGTTTCACTTTTTTTTCCCCCCATGTGGCTGTCCAGGCTTCCCAACATCATTTATTGAAAAGGCTATCCTTTCTCCATTGTATTTTCATTGTTCCTTTGTTGTCTATTAATTGCCTGTATAAGTGTGTGTTTATTTCTGGGCTCTAAATTCTATTCCACTGATGTATGTGTCTGTTTCTCAGAAAATACCATCCTGTTTTGATTACTATGGCTTTGTAGTCTAGGTGAAATCATGGACTGTGATACCACTAGCTTTGTTCTTTTTTCTCAGGATTGCTTTAGCTATTCAAGGTCTTTAGTGGTTCCATTATAAATTTAAGAAATTTTTGTTGTTTGTGTCAAAAATGTCCTTGTGATTTTGAAATGGATTGAATTGAACTTATATATTTTTAGGTCATATGGATATTTTAACAATGTTAATCATTCCAACACATAGGCAGAGAATATTCTTTAATTTATGTATTTTTTCCAATTTCTTAACAATGTTCAGGTCTTTTATACCTTTGGTTTAATTTATTCCTAAGTATTTCATTCTTTTGTTTTGATTATAAATAAAACTGGTTTTCTTAATTTCTCTTTCTACTAGATCTTTGTTCACATATATAAATGCAACACAGTTTCGTATGTTGATTTTGTACCCTGCCACTCTGTCATATTTATTTTTTCTAATAGCTTTTTTTGTAGAGTTTTTTTTTATCATTTTATAAAATCATGTCATCCACAAACAGTGACACTTTTACTTCTTTCTTTCCATTTGGACTCCTTTTATTTCTTTTTCCTGCCTAACTGCTCTTGTTAGGACTTCCAATATTATGTTGAGTAACAGTGGCAAGAGTAGCCTTTGTTCTGGTCCTGATGTTAGACACAGAACTTTTCGTTTTTCACCATTGAGTATGATGTTAGATGTGGATTTGTCATTTACAACTTTATTATGATGAGGTATGTCATTTTTATAACCATTTAGTTGAGAGGTGTTTTTTTTAATCACAAATGAGCACTGAATCTTGTCAAATGCCTTTTTTGCATTTATTGAGATAATTATGATTTTCATCCTTCATTTTGTTAATGTGGTATCCTATTGATTGATCTGCAGATGTTGAAACCTCTTTATATACCGGGATAAATCCCACTTGATCATGGTGATGATTCTTTTAATGTACTGTTTTACTTGACTTGCTAATACTCTATTCAGAATTTTTGCATCTATGTTCATCATAGATATTGGCCTGTAATTTTCTTTTTCTGTGTGTTGTCTTTATGTGGTTTTTGTATAAGAGTGGAGTTAGCCTCATAAAATGAGTTAGGAATCATAATCCCCTCTTCAGTTTTTTGGAAGAGTCTGAGAAGAATAGATACTAAATCTTCTTTGAATGGTTGGCAGAATTTATCTGTGAAGTCATCCAGGTCTGGAGAGCTTTCTGATTATCATTTCAATTTCTATATAGTGATATGGTCTATTAAGATTTTCTATTTCTTCATGATTCGATCTTGGAAGTTGTATAATTCTAAGAATTTGTCCATTTCCTCTAGTTTGTTCAGTTTGTTGGCATAGAGCTGTTCATAATATTCTCTTACAATCCTTCATATTTCTGTGGTATTCATTGTTATGTCTCCTAACTCATTTCTATATTTTCTAGAGTTTTGTCTTTATTTTTCCTTAAAGAGTATAACTAAAGATTTGCTGATTTTATCTTTTCAAGGAGCTATCTAATTTCATTGATCTTTTTTCCTACTGTCTTTTTAGTCTCCATTTAATTGATTTTCATTATGATCTCTGGGCTTCCCAGGTGGTTTACTGGTTTCAATATACGGTTTAAACTTGAGAAAAGTTCCATGTGTACTTGAGAAGAATATGCATTTTGGTGCACTTGGACTGAATATCCTGAACAAATCTATCAAATCTATCTGGTCTAATGCATCATTTAAGACCATTGTATCATTGTTGAATTTTGTCTGGATGAACTATCCGTCAATGTAAATTGGGTATTGAAGTCCCCTACTATTGTGTTACGGTCAATTGCTCCTTTTAGGCTTGTTAGTAACTGTTTCACATACACTTTGGTGCTTTCTATGTTAGATATGTGTGTGTGTGTGGATATATATATGTGTGTGTGTGTGTGTATATATATATATATATATATATATATATGTTATATCTTCATGATGAATGGTCCCCTTTATCATTATATACTGTTCAATTTTGTCTCATTACTTTTTTTGACTTCAGGTATATTTTGTCTGATATGAGTATGTCTACATCAACTTCCTTTGAATATCATTTTCTTGGAGTATCATATTCAATCTCTTCACTTTGACCTTGCATTTGTCTTTAGAACTGAGGTGAGTCTTCTAGAGACAGCATATAGTCTTATTTTTTAATGCATCTGGTTACTCTGTGTCTTTTGACTGGTGAATTCAATCCATTACATGAATTATAATTGATAGATGTAAGTACTGCCATTTTACTTTTTGTTTTCTGGTTGTTTTAAATCTCCATATTTCTTTTACTTTGTATTTATGTCTGCCGTTTTGGTTTGCTGGTTTTCTGTGATGCTTTTCTCGTTTATTCTTTATTCATTTTCATGTCTCTGCTGTAGATTTATATTTTGTGTTTACTGTGGGTTTGGTATAAAATATCTCACTGGTAAAAATCCTCTTTTTTTCTGTTGATAGCGTCTTCATTTATGTCTATGGATTACATCCTTTGCCTCTTCCCTTTTGTTTTTACTGTCTCAAATTATCCCTTTATATGTTCTGAGTTTTTTACCAAACTGCAAGTGGCTATAGTTATTTTTTCCCCTTTAATGTTTCTGCTACAATAAAGTATTTAGAAGCCTATTCAAATAGAGTTAAGTTTTTCTGATTCTATTTATCCCCTTGCTAAAATATGTGTACCCTTGCCTTTTTATTTCTGATAGAAGAGCACTTTTCAACATTTCTTGTACAACAGGTCTAGTTTTGATGAACTCCCTGAGCTTTTACATGTCTTGGAAAACCTTTATTTCTCCTTCATAGCTGAATGATAACTTTGCTGGATAGAGTACTCTTGGGTAATAGTTTTTATCTTTCAGTATTTTGAACTTGTTATTCCAATCCCTCCAGACCTGTAGGATTTCTACTGAGAAATCTCCTGAGAGCCTTAAAGAGGTTCCCCTGGGGGTTGCATTCAATTCAGTTTAGTCACTAAATAGTGTCTTTGCGACCCCATGGACTGCAGCACACCAAGCCTTCCTGTCCATCACCAACTCCTGGAGTTTACTCAAACTCATGTCCATCGAGTCAGTGATGACATCCAACCATCTCATCCTCCGCTGTCCCCTTCTCCTTCTGCCTTCAATCTTTCCCAACATCAGGGTCTTTTCAAATGAGTCAGCTTGCCGCATCAGGTGGCCAAAGTATTAGAGTTTCAGCTTCAACATCAGTCCTTCCAGTGAACATTCAGGACTGATTTCCTTTAGGATGGACTGGTTGGATCTCCTTGCAGTCCAAGAGACTCTCAAGAGTCTTCTCCAACACCACAGTTCAAAAGCATCAATTCTTCTGCGCTCAGCTTTCTTTATAGTCCAACTCTCACATCCATACATGACTACTGGAAAAACCATAGCCTTGACTAGACGGACCTTTGTTGGCAAAGTAACGTCTCTGCTTTTTAATATGTTGTCTAGATTGGCCATGGTAGATTACCATCCTTTTCTTTTTCCTGGCTGAATTTCAAAATCTTTGTCATTGGCTTTTGAAAATTTAATAAAATGTGTCTTAGACAAGGTTTTTGCATTGAGGTAATTATTCTCTTAGCCTCCTGGTCTTGTATACCCAGTTCTTTCCCCATGTTTGGGAGGCTCTTAGCTATCACAGATAAATTTTCTGCTCCCTTCTCCTTCTTTTCTCCTTCTGGTATACCCATTACCCTAATGTTGCCCTTCTAAAAGAATTGAATAACTATTGTAGAATTTTCTCATTTTTTCATATCTCAATCCTTTTTCTTCTTCTACTATATTATTTCTTAATTTCCACCTTTGAGCTCACTAATTATTTCTTCACTATGATCTGCTCTGTATCCAGCACTTTATAATGCATTCTTCATATCATTTACTGAGTTCTTAAGTTCTATAATTTCTGTTTCTTTTTTAGTTTTAAAATCTTTGGTAAAGTATTCCTTCTGTTCATTAACTGTATTCCTGAGCTCAATGAACTACCTTTCTGAGTTTTCATGTTAACTAGTTGAGTTTCTTCATGACAGCTATTTTGAATTCTCTATCAATCAGATTGCAATGCTCCATGATTTTTTAGCTTAGTTTCTGGGGAACTGTCATTTTCTTTTTGTGGTAAAGTGTTACTGTGGTTTTTCATGGTGCTCAATCAGTTTTTCCTCTGCTGACACATAGAAGTAGGGAACACCTTTCTGCTTTACTCTAACAATTCAACAGGTCAGAAATTAGAAGTCTTTCTTTTAATTTCCAGTAGGTGGTGATATAGTACAAGTTTTGGGCTTCTCTTACTTGAGATGCCCCTGGGTGTATCTGAGAGTCTGCATTTTCCATGCTCCTCTGCCTCTGTGTGGCCCTGTGCCTTCATTATGGTTTCTCGTGTCTCTAGGGTCATTGGTGCCCTGCTTCCACAAGTGTCATAGTTGCTGCTGCCTGGGGCACTGGGATGGTGGGCTATTCCCTCATATCTGGGATCCTGAATTGTAGGTTGCACAACAATGAGGGAAGAGGCAGGAGGAGGCAGGGTCCTGCAGATGCCTCCATGGTATCCAGTGTTATAACTTTCCTGTGGGTGACTCTGTAGTGTCCAGTGCTGTAATTTTCCTGCGGGTACCTCTGTAGCATTCAGTGTCGTAAGCTGCACTGCTGCAGATGTGCAAGTGAAGGGCAAGAGTAAGGCCTCACTATCACTGCTGCCCAGTTTCTTGTGGCTGTAGGCACCACTGTGGCCAGGAAGATAGCATCATGTGCATCACCTCCTCTGTCACTGTCAGATTCTCTGAGATTGTGGGCACAGCTGCTGGTGTTGATAGACCAGGACTGCAAGCATGCCTCCACTGTTCCCTTCGTTCTGCATCCTCCATATTTTCCAATCCAACCACCTTTAGTGCACAGATGTGCAGAATTCTCCAGCATCCTGATGTACTGAACATAGACAACTTTGTTGTGCTGTGGATGTTTTAGTAGTTGTATATTGAAGGTGAAAGACATAGATAGCTTTTCATTTGTGACGGTGCTAACTTTACAGAATATAACTTTAAATGTACATTTTTCAACCAAAAAATTATAACATGCAAGAAAGAGACAAGCATCATTCATAAAAAGGAAAGAAACCAGGCAACAGATACTGTCCATGAGAAAATTCAGATACCAGATTTCAAATAGATTTCAAGAGACATTATAAGTATACTTAAAAAGCAAAAGAAAATCATGCTTTTAAAAGCACCATATCTTTTTCAAAACGGTAAAATGACAGTCTTATCCAATAGCAAATACCAAAAAAGTATATATTTTAAAACATTCAAATGGAAGATCTGGTACTAAAAAAGCACAGTGTCTAAAATGAAAAAAAAAAAAAAAAATTAACCTTACTAGAAGAGCTCAACTTTTAATATGAATTGGTAGGAATAAGAACAACAAATTTGAAGATATATCAAAAAATAATAAAAATGAATAGACACAGAGAAATATTAGACACCACTAAATGCACCAATATAAGCATAATGGGACTATCAGAAGGAGAGGCAATAGAATAAGGAACAGAAAAAATACTCAAAGAAATAATGGCTGAAAACTACCAAACAATGATGAAAAACATTAATCTATACATCCAAGAAACACTACAAACTCTCTAAGTACTATATATAAACAGAGATGATCATGAATAGACACATCATGGTCAAAATGCTAAAAGCCAAAGACAAGGAGAAACTGTTAGAAACCAAAAGAGAAAATGACTCATTATTTCCAATATACTTCAATAATATTAGCAACTGACTTTTCTTCAGAAATAATGGAGACTACAGACAGAGATAACATATTAAAAATGCTCAAAGAAAAACACTGCCAACACAGAATACTATATCCAGTAATACTATATATCTAGAATACCATATCTGGATAGAGTATCCAGAATACTATATCTATTGCCAACAGGAATACTATATCCAGTAATACTACATCCAGTAAAAATACTAATCCATTTATAAATGAAGGCAATGAGTAACATTTGCATAATGCAGAGTATGTAGCTCCAAGCACTCTTGCCTGAAAAAAACTTGCAAAAAATAGTAGAAACTATTCAGAACCAATGTTGGAAAACTCAAAATTTTACAATAATAAAGAAAATGTTGAACCAAGAAAAAGGCAACTTAAAAAATGGATAAAATATTCTTGAATTTTTTATAAGGCCTTCCACAGCTTATTCTCAGTACACTCAGTTCAGTTCAGTTCAGTCGTTCAGTCGTGTCCAACTCTCTGCAACCCCATGAATCTCAGCACACCAGGCCTCCCTGTCCATCACCAACTCACGGAGTTTACTCAAACTCATGTCCATCGAGTCGGTGATGCCATCCAGCCATCTCATCCTCTGTCGTCCCCTTCTCCTCCTGCCCCCAATCCCTCCAAGCATCAGAGTCTTTTCCAATGAGTCAACTCTTCGCATGAGGTGGCCAAAGTATTAGAGTTTCAGCTTTAGTATCAGTCCTTCCAATGAACACCCAGGACTGATCTCCTTTAGAATGGACTGGTTGGATCTCCTTGCAGTCCAAGGGACTCTCAAGAGTCTTCTCCAACACCACAATTCAAAAACATCAATTCTTCAGCACTCAGCTTCCCTCACAGTCCAACTCACATCCATACATGACCACTGGAAAAACCATAGCTTTAACTAGACGAACCTTTGTTGGCAAAGTAACGTCTCTGCTTTTTAATATGCTATCTAGATTCAGACATGACTGAAGCAACTTAGCAGCAGCAGTAGCAGATTGGTCATAACTTTCCTTTCAAGGAGTAAGCATCTTTTAATTTCATGCAATCACCATCTGCAGTGATTTTGGAGCCCTGAAAAATAAAGTCTGACACTGCTTCCACTGTTTCCCCCTCTACTTTCCATGAAGTGATGGGACCAGATGCCGTGAGGTTTTCGGAATGTTGAGCTTTAAGCCAACTTTTTCACTCTCCTCTTTCACTTTCATCAACAGGCTCTTTAGTGCCTCTTCACATTCTGCCAAAAGGGTGGTGTCATCTGCATATCTGAGGTTATTGATATTTCTCCCTGCAATCTTGATTCCAGCTTGTGCTTCTTCCAGCCCAGCATTTCTCATGATGTACTCTTCATATAAGTTAAATAAGCAGGGTGACAATATACAGCCTTGACATACTCCTTTTCCTATTTGGAACCAGTCTCTTGTTCCATGTCCAGTTCTAACTGTTGCTTCCTGACCTGCATATAGGTTTCTCAAGAGGCAGGTCAGGTGGTCTGGTATTCCCATCTCTTTCAGAATTTTCCACAGTTTACTGTGATCCACACAGTCCAAGGCTTTGGCATAGTCAATAAAGCAGAAATAGATGTTTTTCTGGAACTCTCTTGCTTTTTTTGATGATCCAGTGAATGTTGGCAATTTCATCTCTGGTTCCTCTGCCTTTTCTAAAACCAGCTTGAATATCTGGAATTTCACAGTTCACATATTCCTGAAGCCTGGCTTGGAGAATTTTGAGCATTACTTTGCTAGCATGTGCTGCTGCTGCTAAGTCGCTTCAGTCTTGTCTGACTCTGGGCGACCCCATAGATGGAAGCCCACCAGGCTCCCCTGTCCCAGGGATTCTCCAGGCAAGAACACTGGAGTGGGTTGCCATTTCCTTCTCCAATGCATGAAAGTGAAAAGTGAAAGGGAAGTTGCTCAGTCGTGTCTGACTCATAGCGACCCCATGGACTACAGCCTACCAGGCTCCTCCATCCATGGGATTTTCCAAGCAAGAGTACTGGAGTGGGGTGCCATTGCCTTCTCCGTGCTAGCATGTGAGATGAGTGCAATTGTGAGGTAGTTTGAGCATTCTTTGGCATTGCCTTTCTTTGGGATTGGAATGAAAACTGACCTTTTCCAGTCCTGTGGCCACTGCTGAGTTTTCCAAATTTGCTGGCATATTGGGTGCAGCACTTTCACAGCATCATCTTTCAGGATTTGGAATAACTCAACTGGAATTTGATCACCTCCACTAGCTTTGTTCGTAGAGATGCTTTCTAAGGCCCACTTGACTTCACATTCCAGGATGTCTGGCTCTAGGTCAGTGATCACACCATCATGATTATCTGAGTCATGAATATCTTTTTTGTACAGTTCTTCTGTGTATTCTTGCCACCTCTTCTTAATATCTTCTGCTTCTGTTAGGTCCATACCATTTCTGTCCTTTATCAAGCCCATCTTTGCATGAAATGTTCCTTTGGTATCTCTGATTTTCTTGAAGAGATCCCTAGTCTTTCCCATTCTGTTGTTTTCCTCTATTTCTTTGCACTGATACACTAGCCATCTAAAATCCAAGAATCTTAAAACAGTATAATTCCTATAGCATATAATTCATATTGTGGCAGTAGCCAGTGTTCCCAGTAGGTGATCTTTTCTGGTTTGGGAAAGAACAGAAAAAAAACTTTCCTAGCAAATTACTGTATGCGTCTGTTATAACTGGTCTAATGGTGACCAGAAGGAATGATGCAAAGGGATTATCTCTGACCAGAATCTGAACACAGATTGGAAAAGTGGAGTTCAGTTCAGTTCAGTCACTCAGTCGTGTTCAACTCTTTGCAACCCCATGAACTGCAGCATGCCAGGATTCCCTATCCATCACCAACTCCTAGAGTTTTGTCAAACTCATATCCATCGAGTTGGTGATGCCATCCAACCATCTCATCATGGCTCAAGTGCCTCTGCACAGGGCAAAAGATGACTGGTTACAATATGCAATAGGATGCCTAAGTCACAGGACTAAATGTTGTGGGAAATTCTTTGGGAAATTAAGACATTCAAAAATACCCTTTCATATGGGAGAGTTTATAAGTCCACACATATCTTCAGAGAGAGATGCATATTCACAAAATCCAGAGGCACTTTACTTTGGGATAACCCCTGAGCTCAGTGCAAATCTGGGTAAGTATTAAAGGAATGCTCTATTAGCCATCTACAAGGACTGGGAAAGGAACTTGTTTTGAATCTCTGTGTGTGATTTTTTTCTTTTTGTTCTTTTCATTTTAGCAGTTGGCAGTCAAGGTGAAATTCGGTCACACAAGGAGGAAACAAAAGCTAAAGGACAAAGACTTCAATAACTGAATACAGTAAAGAATAAACACTTTACAAAAATAAACTGAAGCACTAAACAAAAAGACTACCATAGCCTTCAGCAGTTAAAGCAGCAAAGTCTTGGGAAGGGGTAGGATCTGATTTCCAGCATTATCATACATTTGTTACCACAAATGCCCAACTTTCAAGAACAAGAAAAGGTTACAAAGCATACAAAGAAACAGGACAATATGGCATATTCAAAGAAACACAAAAAGTAACAGAAACAATTCCTCAGGAAGCTCAGATATCAGATCTACAAGGCAAAACTTTAAAACTTTAAAATGTTAAAACTATCTCTAGTATACTTAAAGAAAAATAAGTAAAAGAATTGAGGAAACCAGAAAAACAATGTATTAATATAAACCAAACAAATATCAATAAAGAGCCTGAGGTTATAAACATGAATCAAATTCTAGAGGTAAAAATTAAAATAACCGAAATGCATAATTCACGAGAGGGGTCAACCGATGTGAGCAAACTAAAAGATAGAACTAGTGAATTTACTGAATTTGAGGAGCAGAAAGATGAATGAAGAAAATTGAATAGAGTCTAAGAGAACAGTGGGACACTATTAACAGACAAAAATGTACATTATTTGGGAGTCCCAAAAAGAGAACAGACAGAGGCAGCGGGGAAGAGACAGAAGGCAGCGGGGGGGTGGGGGTGGGGGGGTGGCAGGCAGAAACAAGGGCCAAAAACTTCTCAATTCTGATGAAATACATGTATCTATAAAGCCAACAGCCACAACAAACTCCAAGTAAGATCAACAGAAAGAGACCCACACTAAGATACACTACATTTAAACTTTTTAAAATCAGCCAAAAACAAAAAGAGAATCATGAGCGTGTCTAGTCACAAGGGCTCATGAGTGAGAGTAACGCCTGATTTCTCATCAGAAATCATCAGTCAGAAGGCAATGATATATATTTAAATGATATATTTAAAGTTTTGAAAGAAAAAACGTCAAGGTTGAATTCTATACCCAGCAAAACTGTCCTTCAAAATCAGAGCATAATTAAGACATTCACAAATAAAGAAAAGCTGAGGGAGTTCATTATGAAATCTAACCTATAAGAAATGCTAATGGAAATACCTCAGATAGAATGTAAAATGGTAACTCAATACCATCTGAAAATATAAAGGCTCCAGTAAAGGTAAATACATGGCAAATATAAAATGCAGTATTGTTGTATATTTGGTTTTAACTCTAATTTTTATTTTGTATATAATTTCAGAGCCAAAAATAAAAAGTTATAAATCTACATTACAGAGCAAACATTTTATAAAGATGTAACTGGTGACAAAAATAACTTGAAACAGAGGGAAAAAGCAATAAAGCAGAAGAGTTTTCTATGTTATTGAAGATAAGTTAGTATCAATTCAAATTATGTTGTTATAAGTTTGGGATGATAAATATAATCTTGATGGTAACCACAAAAAAATATCAAAAGAACATATACCCAAAAATGAGAAGGGAATCAAAATGTGCCATTACAAAAAAATCAACTAAACACAAAGGACGACAGTAATACAGGAAATGAGGGACAAAAAAAATCTAGAAGACACAGAGCAAACAGGCAATAAAGTGGCAGAAGTTAATCTTTATTTACTAGTAACTACTTTAAGTGCACACAGATTAAATTCTATCAAAAGACAGAGATAGAATAAAGAAAATATTATACAACTATGTGTTTTTAGAACAGACTATCAGATCCAAAGACACAAAAAAATGAAAATGAAAGAATGAGAAAAAGTACTTCATGAAAATAATGACCAAAAAAGAACTAGGATGAATGTAAGAATACTGGACAAAAAAGACTAAGTCAAAAACAGTTATACGAGGCCAAGTCGCTTCAGTCGTGTCCAACCCTGTGCGACCCCATAGGCAGCCCACCAGGCTCCTCGGTCCTTGGGATTCTCCAGGCAAGAATACTGGAGTGGGTTGCCATTTCCTTCTCCAATAAGAGGCCAAAGAGGGCATTAGATATTAATCAATGAGTCAAGTCAATTCATCAAGATGTAACCACTGTTAATATACATGCACCAAAACCAAAGCCCTAAATTATACAAAGGACAGAACTGAAAGAATAGTTTTATATTAATAGTTGGGTAATTCAATAGTCCACTTTAAATAATGGTAGAACCTCTAGATAGGTGAGCACTAAGGATAAAAAGACCAATAAAACACTATGAAACAAGTATATTTAACAGATGTATATGGTTCACTCTACCCCCAAACAGCAAAATACACATTTTTCTTAATTACAAATGGAACATTCAACATATCAGACCATATTTCAAGTCATAAAACATCTCTCAATAAATTTTAAAACATTAAAATCATACAAAGCATCTTCTCCGAGCACAGTAGATGGAGCTAAAACTCAATTAACAGAAGGAAAACTGAAAAATTCAAAACACATGGAAATTAAACAATACACTCTTGAAGAGCCAATTGATCAAAGAAGAAACCACAAGAAAATCCTAAAATGTCCAGATACAAATGAAAACAAAAACATAACATGCCAAAACTCACAGGATGTAACAAAGGTCAGAAGGAAACTTAAATGCCTATACTAAACAAGGTGACATATCTAAAACCAACAATGCAATTTTATAGCTTAGGGAAACAGAAGAGTATAGCTGAGTGATCCAAAAGGAGAAGGAAGCAATGAAATAATCAAGATTATCGTTGAAATACTTTTAAAGGCGTACAATATATTCAACTAACTCTAAAGCTGACTCTTTTGAAGACAGCAACAGAATTAAAATAATGTAAGTGACTTGTAAAGACAGTACTACTAACCATACAGAAATTTAAAAGATGACTGGAGAATACTATAAACAATTGTCCAACAAATTAGATAACTAAGATGAAAAGTACAAATTCTGAAACATACAAAATACCTAAACAGACTCAAAAATAAATAGAAAATCTCAACCCATGATAAGTGAACTTAATCAGCTATTAAAATCTCCCAACACAGAAAATTCCCAGACCAGATGGTTTCACTGGTGAATTCTACCAAACATTTTAAAAGATTTCATACTAATTCTGTTCAAATTACTCCAAAAATGTAAGGGAGGGAACACTTCTGAACTCATTCTTCAGGGCTATCATTATCACTATCATTTATCATTAAGATCAGATAAAAATATTACACTTATTATACTAACGTCAGATAAAAATAAAGATACCCCAGCAGCATAAGGTTGGTCTAACACCCAAAAAACAAGGTAATATGCTGTACCAATAAAATGAAAGACAAATACCACATAACCATTTCAATAGATACATAAAAAGCATTTATTTGCCTAAACCCAACACCATTTTATGATTAAAAAAAAAATTCAACACACTAGGAAAAGAAGGGAATTTTCTTAACTGATAAGGTGTATCAACAACAAGCTCATTGCTAATACCACACCTAAGAGCAAATCCTTTCCTCCTGAGATCAGGAAGAAGATATAGATTTCCACTCTCTCTTTTTTTCTATTTAACTTCATACTAGAGACTCTAGCTAGGGTGACAGGCAATAAAAGGAGATAAAAGACATACAAATTAGAAAGGAAGAAAACGAGTTCTACTTACAGATGACATGATCTTACACACAGAAAATCCTACAGAAACAATCTGTTTAGGTAGTTTGCAAGATATAAGACTAATATATAAAAATTAATTGCATACATAACATTAGGAATGAACCATACAAAAAGGAAATTAAGAAACAATTCCATTTAGAATAACAGAAAAAATAATTAAATATTTTAAAATATATGTATCCAAAGAAGTGCAAAGTTATAATCTGAAAACTATAACACATTACTGAAAGAAATTAAAGAAGGTTCTAAATAAATGAAACATCTCCTATTTATGAATTGGAGTTACAATATTGTTAAGATGGTAACACTCACCATATTGATCTGATTCAACAGAATCTCTATCAAAACCATATCAGCTTGCTTTTTTTTCAGAAGAAATGGAAAAGCTAATTCTAAAACTCATATAGAAATGTAAATGATAGAGAAAGGCTAACCTTGAAAAAAGAAGACTAAATATTGAGGACACACAAATCCTAATAGCAAAATTTATTACAAATCTACAATAATCAATATAGTGTAATATAGGCATAAAGGATAAATGTATAGATCAAAGGAACAGAACTGAAGTCCAGAAATAAACCTTTATATTTACAGTCAATTGATTTTCAATAAATATGCTAGGATAAATTCAGTGGGGGAAGAACAGTCTTTTTTTTATCAAATGGAACTGGGACAATGGAATAACACATGCAAAACAATGAAAGTGGATTCCTATCAAACATCATATTTAAAAATTAACTCAAAATGGATTAAAGAACTAAATGTAAGAAATAAAACTCTTAGAAGAAAACATAAGCATCATTTTCAAGATCTTGGATTAAGCAATGGTTTCTCAGATGCACATCTGAGATGCATCTGAGAATGCTCAAAAGCATGGACAACAAAAGAAAAAGTAGATAAGTTAAATATAAAAGTTTTACACTTTGTGTTCAAATAATACCATTAAGGATGTAAGAAACAACTCAGAGAACTAAAAAAAAATAGTTTGAAATTATATAAATAAAAAGAGATTTGTATCTAGAATATGCACAAAAGAAATTACATATTTCTTCAGAGATATGCAAATGGCCAATAACATAAAAAGATGACCAAAATTATTCACCTTCAGAGAAATGAAAATAAAAACCACAATGAGGCCACTCACATCCACAAAGATGGCTAAAAATCAAAAAGACAATAGTAAGTGTTGCCAAGGACAAAGAGAAATCAGAACCCTCAGACAGTGCTGTTTAGAATGTAAATGCTTTTGAAAACACTCAGCCCGTTCCTCAGAAGCTTAAAAACAAAATTATCACATGACCTTGTAATCTCACTCCTTGGTATACACCTATGAGAAATAAAAATATATGTATATACAAAATCTTGAACACACATATTTATAGTACAAATGTCCATCTAATTGAGATAAATAAAATATAGATTATCTATATAATAGAGTATATTCAACTATAAAAATAATAAAGTACTGATACATACAACAACATGGATAAACTCTTTGAAAACATTATTCTAAGTGGAGGAAGTCAGTCATAAAAGATCTTATAATCCATGAAAATTCATTTCATTAATATGAAATGTTTAGAACAGATAAATCTATACAGTGAGAAAGCCCATAGGTGGTGATCTTGGGCTGCAAAGCTAAAGATAAATGAGGAATGATTATTAAAAGTTATAGGGCTTCTTTTGGAGTTGATGAAAATGTTCTAAAAGTAATTTTGGTAATAGTTGTAAAACCCTGCAAAAACTAAAAATTATTGGCCTGTACACTTTAAATGGATAAAATGTATGGTATGAGAATTACATGCCAAAAGAAAAAAAGGAGACAGCTTTCTTACTGACACTGTAATTGTATAAAATAAAAAATATACACGTTTTTAGAACTAATAGGACATTTGGGAAAAGTTGTCGAAAGAAGTTCAAGATAGTTCAGTAACACTGCTCATGTCCATAAATAGTTAATTAAAATATAATTTAAATGTTTTTTAGTATAAAACAATATTTTTACAATAATATGAATAGCTAGTAATAAACATAATAAAAGCAAAGTGAAAGTAAAAGTGAAGTCGTGTCCGACTCTTTGCAACCCCATGGACTGTAGCCTACCAGGCTCCTCAGTCCATGGAATTTTCCAGGCAAGAGTACTGGAGTGGGTTGCCATTTCCTTCTCCAGGATATCTTCCTAACCCAGGGATCAAACCCGGGTCTTCCACATGGCAGGCAGATGCTTTACCGTCTGAGCCATCATTTTAAGAAAATTATAAAACCTTATTCCAAATTCTTAAAGAGTAGATCACAATTCTTCCCAAATTAATTCATAATGTAGATAATGTTCCAATATGCCTTCTAATAGAATTTTTCAGTAAAACTAATAAAATGATCCTTAAATATTACTAGAGAAGAGGTACATTAGGGTTCATGACTTAAAAAAAGAATAAATAAGTAGGTCACTCTAGCAAATAATGAGTAAAATTATGAAACTACAATACCTGAACACATGAAAATAATAGGAAGTCCAGAAATAAATCAATATACACATGGCAACTTAAAGATGTGAGAGAAACCCCATCACAAATCAATAAACTACTGAATACCATATTCCAATATGAATTCCAAATAAAGACTTCAGGGTATGGGAAACTTAAGACTATAAGACTTCTAGAACAAAAACATTAGAAAAGAAAATATAAACAAAAATGACTATAGAAATTTGCATATTTTGAATGTCTAATTTACATTATTCAAATTCATGGGACAGAAGTTATTTGCAATACATATGTAAAACAAAGCACTGCTATATGGAATAAAGAATGCTTACAAATTAATAAGAATATACAAACACTCTAATAGAAAAAAGACTAAAAATCACAGTAGATAACAAAATGCACTATCTGAATGGTAAAAAAAGGAAATGAAAATCATCATCAAAAACTCATGGAGGGGGCGGTCCTAAGATGACAGAGGAATACGATGGGGAGACCACTTTCTCCCCCACAAATTCATCAAAAGAACATTTGAACACTGAGTAAATTCTACAAAACAACTTCTGAATGCCAGCAGAGGATATCAGGCACCCAGAAAAGAAGCCCACTGTCTTTGAAATGAGGCAGGAAAAATATAAAAGATAAAGAGAGAGACAAAAGAGGTAGGGACAGAGCTCCGTCCTGGGAGTTCAGTTCAGTCGCTCAGTCGTGTCTGACTCTGCAACCTCATGAATCGAAGCACACCAGACCTCCCTGTCCATCACCAACTCCCGGAGTTCACTCAAACTCACATTCATCGAGTCGGTGATGCCATCCAGCCATCTCATCCTCTGTCGTCCCCTTCTTCTCCTGCCCTCAATCCCTCCCAGCATCAGAGTTTTTTCCAATGAGTCAACTCTTCGCATGAGGTGTTCAAAGTACTGGAGTTTCAGCTTTAGCATCATTCCTTCCAAAGAATACCCAAGACTGATCTCTTTTAGAATGGACTGGATGGATCTCCTTGCAGTCTAAGGGACTCTCAAGAGTCTTCTCCAACACCACAGTTCAAAAGCATCAATTCTTCAGCACTAAGCTTTCTTCACAGTTCAACTCTCACATCCATGCATGACTACTGGAAAAACCATACCCTTGACTAGACAGACCTTTGTTGGAAAAGTAATGTCTTTGCTTTTGAATATGCTATCTAGATTGGTCATAACTTTTCTTCCAAGGAGTAAGCATCTTTTAATTTCATGGCTGCAATCACCATCTGCAGGGATTTTGGAGTCCCCAGAAATAAAGTCTGACAGTGTTTCCACTGTTTCCCCATCTATTTGCCATGAAGTGATGTGACCAGACGCCATGATCTTTGTTTTCTGAATGCTGAGCTTTAAGCCAACCTTTTCACTCTCCTCTTTCACTTTCATCAACAGGCTCTTTAGTTCCTCTTCACTTTCTGCCATAAGAATGGTGTCATCTGCATATCTGAGATTATTGATATTTCTCTCAGCAATCCTGATTCCAGCTTGTGCTTCTTCCAGCCCAGCGTTTCTCATGGTGTACTCTGCATATAAGTTAAATAAGGAGGGTGACAATACACAGCCTTGACGTACTCCTTTTCCTATTTGGAACCAGTCTGTTGTTCCATGTCCACTTCTAACTGTTGTTTCCTGATCTGCATACAGGTTTCTCAAGAGGCCAGTCAGGTGGTCTGGTATTCCCATCTCTTTCAGAATTTTCCACAGTTTATTGTGATCCACACAGTCAAAGGCTTTGGCATAGTCAACAAAGCAGAATAAGATGTTTTTCTGGAACACTCTTGCTTTTGCGATGATTCAGTGGATGTTGGCAATTTGATCTCTGGTTCCTCTGCCTTTTCTAAAACCAGCTTGAACATCTGGAAGTTCATGGTTCACGTATTGCTGAAGCCTGGCTCGGAGAATTTTGAGCATTACTTTACTAGTGTGTTAGATGAGTGTAATTGTCCCTTCCGTCCCAGGAAGGGTGTCTTAAAAAAGAGAGGTTTCCAAACACCAGGAAACACTCTCACTGGTGAATCTATAGCGAGCCTTGGAACCAGAGGGCAACATAACCGGGAGGAAAAATAAATAAATAATTAAAACCCACAGATTACATGCCCAACCATAACTCCCCCAGCAGAGAAGCAGCGCAGACACCTGCATCCACCACTAGCAAGTGGGGGCTGGGTAGGGAAGTGTAGGCTGCACTGCCTAGAGTAAGGACCAGGCCTAAATACCCGAAGGGCAATCTGAGGGCATTAACTTGGGAGAGCAAACCAGACTGTGGGATAGCTACCATGCGAAAAGCCCTAACCTAAGGCACCTCAGGGCCCACTCACAGAACAAAGGACTGAGGATAGCTAGCTGGCTGCAGACCGGCCCATCCCCCTCCGGTGACAGGCAGGCGAGGGTAGCCAGAGCCGGAAGGGGGCAATCACGGCCCCAGAGAGGCATTATCTACCAAATTGCAAGCAGGCTGCTTTGCTAACCAAGACTTCTTGGGATTCTGGACAGTCAATATCCGCCTGAGAAGGTGTGCCAGTTGTACACCCAGAAAACTGAGCACCAGGGATGGGGGAGGCGAAAAGTCACAGCGACCACGCTCACCAAACACCTGGTCATCTTAGCTGCTCAGACCTGGGAAGGGCACAAAATGCAGGCCCAACCAAGTCTGTGCCTTTGAGGACTACCTGAGTACCTGAACCTGAGTGGCTTAGACCTGGGAGGTGCATACAATCCAGGGCCGGCCTCACAAAGTTCCCGGCAGAGCAACCTAGAGCCTAAGCAGTGTAGACAGGGAAAGCACACACACTGTGAGCGGGGGCAAACACAGTGTGGTGAAGACACTGCGAGCACATGCCAGTGTTATTTGTTTGCTGCGTCCCTCCCTCCCCACAGCACCACTGAACAAGTGAGCCTTAAAAAGTTCCACCACCGCCCCCTTGCATCAGGATGGAAATTAAGACACTGAAGGGACCAGCAAATAGAAGAAGCTAAAACAGAGGGAACCTCCTTGGAAGTGACAGGTGCAATAGATTAAAATCCTGTAGTTAGTACTGACTACATAGGAAGGGGCCTATAGGTCTTGAGAAATATAAGCCAGATCAAAGAGCTATCCGAAAATGAACTGACCCCACAATGCCCACAATAACACCAGAGAAAGTCCTAGATATATTTTTACTATTTTTTCTATCATTCTTTAATTAAAAAAATTTTTTTTATTTTTAAGTCCTCTATTACTCCTTTAATTTTCATTTTTATAACCTACTATTACTTTGCAAAAAAAAGAGAGATCCTATTTTTTAAAGCAAATTTCATATATATATTTTATAATTTTTCTTTTTTTTTTTTCTTTTTCCTTAATTAATTTTTTATTGGGGTATAGTTCATTTACATAATCTAATTTTCTTTTTTTTTTAATTTTATTTTATTTTTAAACTTTACATAATTGTATTAGTTTTGCCAAATATCAAAATGAATCCGCCACAGGTATACATGTGTTCCCCATCCTGAACCCTCCTCCCTCCTCCCTCCCCATACCATCCCTCTGGGTCGTCCCAGTGCACCAGCCCCAAGCATCCAGTATTGTACATTGAACCTGGACCGGCAACTCGTGTCATACATGATATTTTACATGATTCAATGCCATTCTCCCAAATCTTCCCACCCTCTCCCTCTCCCACAGAGTCCATAAGACTGTTCTATACATCAGTGTCTCTTTTGCTGTCTCATACACAGGGTTATTGTTACCAACTTTTTCTTTCTTTAATATTGTATTTTTGAAAATCCAACCTCTACTCTAGATTTTTAATCTTTGCTTTTTGGTATTTGTTATCAATTTTGTACCTTTAAGAACACAATCTTCAGTACCCATTTTTACTTGGGAGCGAGATTACTGGCTTGACTGCTCTCTCCTCCTTTGGACTCTCCTTTTTCTCCACCAGGTCACATCTATCTCCTCCCTCCCCCTTCTCTTCTCTACCCAACTCTGTGAATCTCTATGTGTTCTGGATGGTGGAGAACACTTAGGGAACTGATTACTGGCTGGATCCGTCTCGCTCCTTTTGATTCCCGCCTTTATCCTCCTGGCCACCTCTGTCTGCTTCCTTCCTCTTCTCTTCTCTGTATAACTCCAAGAACATCTCTGAGCAGTCCAGACTGTGGAGCGCACATAAGGAAGTGATTACTGGCTAGCTTGCTCTCTCCTCTTTTGATTCCACCTCATCTCATCCTGGTCACCTCTATCTCCCTCCTCCCTCTTCTCTTATCCATGTAACTCTGTGAACCTCTCTGGGTGTCCCTCACTTTGGCGAAACTTTTCATCTTTAACCTAGATGTTTTATCAATGGTGCTATAGATGGAGAAGTCTTGAGGCTACTGTAAAAATAAGACTGAAAACCAGAAGCAGGAGGCTTAAGTCCAAATCCTGAGAACACCAGAGAAATCCTGACTCCAGGGAACATGAATCGACAGGAGCTCATCAAACACCTCCATACCTACACTGAAACCAAGCACCACCCAAGGGCCAACAAGTTCAAGAGCAAGACATACTATGCAAATTCTGCAGCAACACAGGAACATAGCCCTGAGCTTCAATATACCGGCTGCCCAAAGTCACTCCAAACCCACTGACACTCATAGCTCATTACTGGACACTTCATTGCACTCCAGAGAGAAGAAATCCAATTCTACCCACCAGAACACGGACACAAGCTTCCCTAACCAGGAAACCTTGACAAGCCACCCATACAACCCCACCCACAGCGAGGAAACTTCACAATAAAGAAAACTCCACAAACTGCCAGAATACAGAAAGGCCACCCCAAACACAGCAATATAAACAAGATGAAAAGACAGAGGAATACCCAGCAGGTAAAGGAACAGGATAAATGCCCACCAAACCAAACAAAAGAGGAAGAGATAGGGAATCTACCTGATAAAGAATTCTGAATAATGATAGTGAAAATGATCCAAAATCTTGAAAACAAAATGGAATCACAGATAAATAGCCTGGAGACAAGTATTGAGAAGATGCAAGAAAGGTTTAACAAGGACCTAGAAGAAATAAAAAGAGTCAATATATAATGAATAATGCAATAAATGATATCAAAAACACTCTGGAGGGAACAAATAGTAGAATAATGGAGGCAGAAGATAGGATTAGTGAGATAGAAGACAGAATGGTAGAAATAAATGAAGCAGAGAGGAAAAACGAAAAACTAATTAAAAGAAATGAGGACAATCTCAGAGACCTCTGGGACAATGTTAAACGCCCCAACATTCAAATCATAGGAGTCCCAGAAGAAGAAGACAAAAAGAAAGACCATGAGAAAATACTTGAGGAAACAGTAGTTGAAAACTTCCCTAAAATGGGGAAGGAAATAATCACTCAAGTCCAAGAAACCCAGAGAGTCCCAAACAGGATAAACCCAAGGCAAAACACCCCAAGACACATATTAATCAAATTAACGAAGATTCAACACAAAGAACAAATATTAAAAGCAGCAAGGGAAAAACAACAAATGCACACAAGGGGATTCCCATAAGGAAAACAGCTGATCTTTCAATAGAAACTCTTCAGGCCAGGAGGGAATGGCAGGACATACTTAAAGTGATGAAAGAAAATAACCTACAGCCCAGATTACTGTACCCAGCAAGGATCTCATTCAAATATGAAGGAGAAATCAAAAGCTTTACAGACAAGCAAAAGCTGAGAGAATTCAGCACCACCAAACCAGCTCGCCAACAAATGCTAAAGGATCTTATCTAGACAGGAAACACAAAAAGGGTGTATAAACTCGAACCCAAAACAATAAAGCAAATGGCAATGGGATCATACTTATCAATAATTACCTTAAACATAAATGGGCTGAATGCCCCAACCAAAAGACAGAGACTGGCTGAATGGATACAAAAACAAGACCCTTATATATGTTGTCTACAAGACACTGACCTCAAAACAGGGGACACATACAGACTGAAAGTGAAGGGCTGGAAAAAGATATTCCACACAAATATAGACCAAAAGAAAGCAGGAGTATCAATACTTATATCAGATAAAATAGACTTTAAAACAAAGGCTGTATAGAACAGTCTTATGGACTCTGTGAGAGAGGGAGAGGGTGGGAAGATTTGGGAGAATGGCATTGAAACATGTAAAATATCATGTATGAAACGAGTTGCCAGTCCAGGTTCGATGCATGATACTGGATGCTTGGGGCTGGTGCACTGGGACGACCCAGAGGGATGGAAAGGGGAGGGAGGAGGGAGGAGGGTTCAGGATGGGGAACACATGTATACCTGTGGCGGATTCGTTTTGACATTTGGCAAAACTAATACAGTTATGTAAAGTTTAAAAATAAAATAAAATTAAAAAAAAAATAAAACAAAGGCTGTGAAATGAGACAAAGAAGGATACTACACAATGATCAAAGGATCAATCCAAGAAGAAGATATAACAATTACAAATACATATGCACCCAACATAGGAGCACCATAATATGTAAGACAAATGCTAACAAGTATGAAAGGGGAAATTAACAATAACACAATATTGTGGGAGACTTTAATACCCCACTCACACCTATGGATAGATCAACTAAACAGAAAATTAACATGGAAACACAAACTTTAAATCATACAATAGACCAGTTAGACCTAATTGATATCTATAGGACATTTCACCCCAAAACAATGAATTTCACCTTTTTCTCAAGCGCACACGGAACTTTCTCCAGGATAGATCACATCCTGGGCCATAAATCTAGCCTTAGTAAATTCAAAAAAATTGAAATCATTCCAAGCATCTTTTCTGACCATAATGCAGTAAGATTAAATCTCAATTACAAGAGAAAAACTATTAAAAATTCCAACATATGGAGGCTGAACAACACGCTGCTGAATAACCAACAAATCACAGAAGAAATCAAAAAAGAAATCAAAATATGCAGAGAAACAAATGAAAATGAAAACACAACAACCCAAAACCTGTGGGACAATGTAAAAGCAGGGCTAAGGGGAAGGTTAATAGCAATACAGGCATACCTCAAGAAACAAGAAAAAAGTCAAATAAATAACCTAACTCAACACCTAAAGCAACTAGAAAAGGAAGAAATGAAGAACCCCAGGGTTAGTCAAAGGAAAGAAATCTTAAAAATTAGGGCAGAAATAAATGCAAAAGAAACAAAAGACACCATAGCAAAAATTAACAAAGCCAAAAGCTGGTTCTTTGAGAGGATAAATAAAATTGACAAACCATTAGCCAAACTCATCAAGAAACAGAGGGAGAAGAATCAAATCAATAAAATTCGAAAGGAAAATGGAGAGATCACAACAGACAACACAGAAATACAAAGGATCACAAGAGACGACTATCAGCAATTATATACCAATAAAATGGACAACTTGGAAGAAATGGACAAATTCTTAGAAAAGTACAACTTTCCAAAACTGAACCAGGAAGAAATAGAAATCTTAACAGACCCATCATAAGCACAGAAATTGAAACTGTAATCAAAAATCTTCCAGCAAACAAAAGCCCGGGTCCAGATGGCTTCACAGCTGAATTCTACCAAAAATTTAGAGAAGAGCTAACACCTATCCTACTCAAACTCTTCCAGAAAACTACAGAGGAAGGTAAATTTTCAAACTCATTTTATGAGGCCACCATCACCCTAATACCAAAACCTGACAAAGATGCCACAAAAAAAGAAAACTACAGGCCAATATCACTGATGAACATAGATGCAAAAATCCTTAACAAAATTCTAGCGATCAGAATCCAACAACATTAAAAAGATCATACATCATGACCAAGTGGGCTTTATCCCAGGAAGGCAAGGATTCTTCAATATCCGCAAATCAATCGATGTAATATACCACATTAACAAATTGAAACATAAAAGCCATATGATTATCTCAATAGATGTAGAGAAAGCCTTTGACAAAATTCAACATCCATTTATGATAAAAAAAAAAAAACCCTCCAGAAAGCAGGAATAGAAGGAACATACCTCAACATAATAAAAGCTATATATGACAAACCCACAGCAAACATTATCCTCAATGGTGAAAAACTGAAAGCATTTCCCCTAAAGTCAGGAACAAGACAAGGGTGCCCACTTTCAGTACTACTATTCAATATGGTTTTGGAAGTTTTGGCCACAGCAATCATAGCAGCAAAAGAAATAAAAGGGATCCAGATTGGAAAAGAAGAAGTAACACTCTCACTGTTAGCAGATGACATGATCCTCTACATAGAAAACCCTAAAGACTCCACCAGAAAATTACTAGAGCTAATCAATGAATATAGTAAAGTTGCAGGATATAAAATTAACACACAGAAATCCCTTGCATTCCTATACACTAACAATGAGAAAACAGAGAAATTAAGGAAACAATTCCATTCACCATTGCAACGGAAAGAATAAAATACTTAGGAATATACCTACCTAAAGAAACTAAAGACCTATATATAGAAAACTATAAAACACTGGTGAAAGAAATCAAAGAGGACGCTAATAGATGGAGAAATATACTGGGTTCATGGATCGGAAGAATCAATATAGTGAAAATGAGTATACTACCCAAAGCAATCTATAGATCAATGCAATCCCTATCAAGCTACCAACGGTATTTTTCACAGAGCTAGAACAAATAATTTCACAATTTGTATGGAAATACAAAAGACCTCAAATAGCCAAAGCAATCTTGAGAAAGAAGAATGGAACTAGAGGAATCAAGCTGCCTGACTTCAGGCTCTACTACAAAGCCACAGTCATCAAGACAGTATGGTACTGGCACAAAGACAGAAATACAGCTCAGTGGAACAAAATAGAAAGCCCAGAGATAAACCCACGTACCTTTAGACACCTTATCTTTGGCAAAGGAGGCAAGAATATACAATAGAGATAAGACGATCTCTTTAACAAGTGGTGCTGGGAAAACTGGTCAACCACTTGTAAAAGAATGAAACTAGAACACTTTCTAACACAATATACAAAAATAAACTCAAAATGGATTAAAGATCTAAATGTAAGACCAGAAACTATAAAACTCCTAGAGGAGAACACAGGCAAAACACTCTCCGACATAAATCACAGCAGGATCCTCTATGACACACCTCCTAGAATATTGGAAATAACAGCAAAAATAAACAAATGGGACCTAATTAAAATTAAAAGCTTCTGCACAACAAAGGAAACTATAAGCAAAGTGAAAAGACAGCCTTCAGAATGGGAGAAAATAATAGCAAATGAAGCAACTGACAAAGAATTAATCTCAAAAATATACAAGCAACTCCTGCAGCTCAATTCCAGAAAAATAAACCACACAATCAAAAAATGGGCCAAAGAACTAAACAGACATTTCTCCAAAGAAGACATACAGATGGCTAACAAACACATGAAAAGATGTTCAACATCTCTCATTATCAGAGAAATGCAAATCAAAACACAATGAGGTACCATTTCACGCCAGTCAGAATGGCTGCGATGCAAAAGTCTACAAGCAATAAATGCTGGAGAGGGTGTGGGGAAAAGTAAACCCTCTTACACTGTTGGTGGGAATGCAAACTAGTACAGCCACTATGGAGCACAGTGTGGAGATTCCTTAAAAAACTGGAAATAGAAGTGCCATACGACCCAGCAATCCCACTGCTGGGCATACACACCGAGGAAACCAGAAGTGAAAGAGACACGTGTACCCCAATGTTCATCGCAGCACTGTTTATAACAGCCAGGACATGGACGCAACCTAGATGTCCATCAGCAGACGAATGGATAAGAAAGATGTCGTACATATACACAATGGAGTGTTACTCAGCTATTAAAAAGAATACATTTGAATCAGTTCTGGTGAGGTAAATTAGAACTAATGATTAGTTCTAAGGAACTGGAGCCTATTATACAGAGTGAAGTAAGCCAGAAAGAAAAACACCAATACAGTATACTAACGCATATATATGGAATTTAGAAAGATGGTAACAATAACCCTGTATGCGTGACAGCAAAAGAGACACAGATGTATAGAACAGTCTTTTGGACTCTGTAGGAGAGGGTGAGGGTGGGATGATTTCAGAGAATGGCACTGAAACATGTATAATATCATATGTAAAACGAATCACCAATCCAGGTTTGATGCATGATATAGGATACTTGGGGCTGGCGCACTGGGATGACCCAGAGGGATGGTATGGGGAGGGAGGTGGGAGGGGGGTTCAGGTTGGGGAACACGTGTATACCTGTGGTGGATTCTTGTTGATGTATGGCAAAACCTATACAATACTGTAAAGTAATTTGACTCTAATTAAAATAAATTTATATTAAAAATAAATAAATAAATCAATTGGTTTGGAGAATTCAAAAAAAAAAACTCATGTAGCTATGATTTAACACAAGGAAGTACCGTGAAACCTTATCACACAAACAAACTGCTTAAAAGTTGCAGGGAAGAAGAAATTGATACAAAATTAGTTCAAGAAAATTCAGTAACATTGCTAACTGAATTACCAGGATTCAATTCTCTCAAAAACTCAATCATTCCCTAATTGTACACTAATAGATTTAATGTATGTATTTCCTTAAAATAAGCTGCAGTGAATAGATTCACACATTCAGAAAGACTTATCTTTCCTTCTCTAACTTAAATAATCAGACATTCCAGCATGCACTCACACAAACCTTTGGACAAACATATCCATATGTATTATATTTAAATAGCTATATATATATATATATATATATGTATATATCTACACACATGTGTTATAAATTCTTCTTAAGCATGCATACACATAGAGGGGCTATCATATTTACTAGAACCAAAATTTTAGGGGTTAGCCTTTTCAATAAAATCTATGGTTAAGAAGAAAACTGAAATTCAATAGGAAAAAATGAACAAAAACATTCTCAAGACCAAGAGAAAGCCACAAAAAATTATTTTGAAAAATATTTATCAGAAAAGATATAAGAAGATTATGAAGACTAATTGTTCCTTTTATCTTCTATATTTTACTACAAATAAGGTCCTCTCAAGCCAAAGAAATACATATAAAACACATGTATTTTTTAACTGCTTTATGTTTTTTTATATATTTTTAAAGGACTTGAAAAATACAATCTGAAAACTATACTGCAATGAATTCTAGTTATATCTATAAATTTAAGCCCTAATTAAAAAAAGCCAAAATTCATAATTCTAAATGTGTTTTTTTAAACCTGTTTTATTTCAAAATGCAATAGCCTTTATTTTTTAATGATTACATTTTAGATAAGTATTTGAAGTCAGTTTCCTGCTTTGCAACATCAATTTTTAAAAAGCTATGGGTCTTAAGTGAAGGAATATAAATTAATGCTAGTCCCCACTGGTGGATTTGAATATGTAACTTGCTATTTAAAGAAAATAACATGTAATAAACTTCCTAAGAAGTTAGATTCAAAATAACAGCATGGATTCCATTCTCATTCCATACCTTTACTTTTGCATCAATGCTAAATTTTTCTTTTCTCCAATGTGCTTCCTGCTTCCTCAGTTTCTCCAGCTCATTTAGCAGGTCAGTGCAGTGGATACTTAATTTCTCATTTTCCTCCTTCAGATTTTTTATAACCAGCCTGTTTTGCTCTTCCTTAATCTGCACACACTCCTTAGTGTCCTGTAGAATAGTACCACAAGGGCCGATACAAAAAAACAACAACAACAAAAAAGCTGAGAACTAATCCGCAAATACAAACTGTGCAATTTTACCCTCCCAGAAGCTTCTTCTATATTTGATGGCCAAGGTCACCTGTATACTTTCACTGGCCTCTTTTCATGCAGGTGGATGGGTCATATTTTTCACTGGATGACAGCTTTGATGAGTACACATTTGCAAAGAGCCCATTAATTGATCAAGCTGCCTTTGATGCTGTCCCCAGCTATTTTTGAGACCCACACAGACATAGCCTCCCAGACCTGGGTTTTATCAATTAATAATGCCAGTCCCATCAGAATCTAATTACAAGAAGCCACATATTCACACTCCTACTTTCTTAGCTCCATTTCCATCATTAACTATTTATTGGAAAGTTATAAAGCTTACAGTCTGAGCTTTAAAGTATCTTTCTCAGAGTTTTTTCACATGAGAAAACTGTATTGTACAGCAGGGCCTAAGGCAATTTCTCCTCCAAGCTTGTCACTTTCTGTGCCACAAAGGCTGACAAAGCTTAAAGTAGGACTTCAAAGAAATAGTAGTGTAAAACTATGTACAAGTCAACACACCTTAACTTCTTGACTTTTCTCTTTAAATTTCTTCTGCAAGTCACCGAATTCTTTCCTTAAGAAATCATTTTCTTCATCTACTGCAATCTTCCGTTTTACAAGGTCATTTATTTCCTGTGTTAGTCCTGATTCTCTCTGGGAAAAAAAAAAGCAAAATTACTGACGAACTGGTATTTCTAAGAAAAGATAATTTCATAAGAAAAGTTTGAGAGTTTGATTGGTAATATTAGAATTAACTAGCTTTCATAATAACGTCCATTATCATAATTTCTCATTTCCTGTGACATGCCCAGAAATGGTCAAGTAAAATGTGCAAACATGAGCCTAGTTACTAGTTTAAAGTGAAGTACACGTACAAACTGGACACCAAATATTCAGCCTCATACAGAAAGCAAACTTTTTGGATTTAGTTGTGCAATAGGAAAAAAAAACCAAAATTTTACAAAATATTCTAATTAAAGAAAATGCATATGTGGCTAAAATAAGAATTACCTTCTATCTAAAACTTTTTTTTAGAAAAACAGTTTTGTGAAAGCATGAACAATTTTAAAGAATGAAAAACAGCAAGTCTGTTTTGATACCCAAAATATCTTGCTGTGTAGAAAGATACTCGAAATATTAATACTGCCATAATTTTTAACCGAATATTCTTCTCACCTACCAGAAATATCTAAATCTCATTGAAGGATGTACCCATGACTCGTTTCTTAGTTTCCCTCCTTTCTAATCTTTACAGCTTTTCCCTCAGAAATCTTACCCACTCTCCTGGATTCTGGTCTCGTCTCTGTCTAAAAGACCGCTGCTGCTAAGTTGCTTCAGTCGTGTCCGACTCCTTGTGACCCCATAGACGGCAGCCCACCAGGCTCCCCCGTCCCTGGGATTCTCCAGGCAAGAACACCAGAGTGGGCTGCCATTTCCTTCTCCAATGCATGAAAGTGAAAAGTCAAAGTGAAGTCACTCAGTCGTGTCCGACTCCTAGCGACCCGATGGACTGCAGCCTACCAGGCTCCTCCGTCCATGGGATTTTTCCAGGCAAGAGCCATAACCTGGCCCTAACTCTCTTCCAACTACCAATCCCACATTTTCAGTTTCCAATAAAAATACCTCCATTTTAATTATCTACTGCCATCTCAAACCAACATGCTAAAACTGATATCCATGCCCTAATACTGACTCTTTGCCAAACTTACTCAACTTTTGTCAACTCACTTATTTTTTCAACTAATATTTGAATCTATTATTCCTAAGTTTTCTTGCACTGTTTAATTTATGATTTCCATTTTATTTAAATATTATCAAATTTACATTTGACATGTACTTTGTTATATTTTATATTTATTTTATATAGCAAGAACAACTGTATTATTTTGGTAATTTTTATTAGAGTATAGTTGAGTTACAATGTATTGTTAGCTTCTGCTGTACAGTAAAGTGAGAATTAGAGACACCAAGGGAACATTTCATGCAAAGATGGGCTCGATAAAGGACAGAAATGGTATGGACCTAACAGAAGCAGAAGATATTAAGAAGAGGTGGCAAGAAAACACAGAACTGTACAAAAAAGATCTTCATGACCATGATAATCAAGATGGTGTGATCACTCACCTAGAGCCAGACATCCTGGAATGTGAAGTCAAATGGGCCTTAGAAAGCATCACTACAAACAAAGCTAGGGGAGGTGATGGAATTCCAGTTGAGCTATTTCAAATCCTGAAACATGATGCTGTGAAAGTGCTGCACTCAATATGCCAGCAAATTTGGAAAACTCAGCAGTAGCCACAAGACTGGAAAAGGTCAGTTTTCATTCCAATCCCAAAGAAAGACAATGCCAAAGAATGTTCAAACTACTGCACAATTGCACTCATCTCGCACACTAGTAAAGTAATGCTCAAAATTCTCCAAGCCAGGCTTCAGCAATACGTGAACCGTGAACTTCCAGATGTTCAAGCTGGTTTTAGAAAAGGCAGAGAAACCAGAGATCAAATTGCCAACATCTGCTGGATCAGGAAAAAGCAAGAGAGTTCCAGAAAAACATCTGCTTTATTGACTATGCCAAAGCCTTTGACTGTGTGGATCACAATAAACTGGAAAATTCTGAAAGAGATGGGAATACCAGACCATCTGACCTGCCTCTTGAGAAACCTACATGCAGGTCAGGAAGCAACAGTTAGAACTGAACATGGAACAACACACTGGCTCCAAATAGGAAAAGGAGTATATCAAGACTGTATATTGTCACCCTGCTTACTTAACTTATGAGAAATGCTGGGCTGGAAGAAGCACAAGCTGGAATCAAGATTGCTGGGAGAAATATCAATAACCTCAGATATGCAGATGACACCATCCTTATGGCAGAAAGTGAAGAGGAACTAAAAAGCCTCTTGATGAAAGTGAAAGAGGAGAGTGAAAAGGTTGGCTTAAAGCTCAACATTCAGAAAACTAAGATCATGGCATCTGGTCCCATCACTTCATGGGAAATAAGATGGGGAAACAGTGGAAACAGTGTCAGACTTTTATTTTGGGCGGCTCTAAAATCACTGCAGATGGCGATTGCAGCCATGAAATTAAAAGATGCTTACTCCTTGGAAGGAAAGTTATGACCAACCTAGATAACATATTGAAAAGCAGAGACATTACTTTGCCAACAAAGGTCCGTCTATAGTCAAGGCTATGGTTTTTCCAGGGGTCATGTATGAATGTGAGAGTTGGACTGTGAAGAAAGCTTAGTGCTGAAGAATTGATGCTTTTGAACTGTGGTGCTGGAGAAGACTCTTGAATGTCCAAGTCCCTTGGACTGCAAGAAGATCCAACCAGTCCATCCTAAAGAAGATCAGTCCTGGGTGTTCATTGGAAGGACTGGTGCTAAAGCTGAAATGCCAATACTTTGGCTACCTCGTGTGAAGAGTTGACTCATTGGAAAAGACTCTGATGCTGGGAGGGATTGGGGGCAGGAGGAGAAGGGGACGACAGAGGATGAGATGGCTGGATGGCATCACCAACTCAATGGACATGAGTTTGAGTGAACTCCGGGAGTTTGTGATGGACAGGGAGGTCTGGCGTGCTGCAATTCGTGGGGTCACAAAAGAGTCGGACACGACTGAGCAACTGAACTGAACTGAAACGAATTAGTTAAATATATGTGTGTGTGTGTGTGTGTGTGTGTACTGCTTTTTAGATTCTTTTCCAATATAGGCCATTACAGAGTATTGAGTTACCTGTGCTATACTTTAAGTCCTCATTAGGTAGTTAATTTTATATATAGTAGTGTGATTATGACACTTCTATTTTATCTGTGTGTATACTGAGTTATGAAGTAGAATGTATTTTTCTCAGTATAGGGATCATATTAATTAAACATTGCTTTTGATTTTTACTTAGAGGTGACATTACTCGTCCATAGGCCAACTGAACTTCAAGAGTTCTCATAACTCCACATCTGTACCAATAAGACACTCAGGCTTGGTAACATTTTACAAATTAAGTATAAATGGCACCTCAAAACAGTTTTAATTTTTATTGCCTATTTTAATTATTAGGGCATATCAAAATATGTTTTACATCAATCAAACAGCATAAAATAAATGCAAACATCTACAATTCATAATCTATTTTTCTATTCTCATCTAAGTCTCAGGCTCTTTCAAGGTTCAATTTTCACCTCCTCCATGAAGCCTTTCCTAACTATCACAGTAATTTCTGCTATTTCCAAGTTTCTGTATTGCCTACATTATTCATTTGGCACATATTACTTAGAGCTGCTAATTATCTATGTACTCACACTATCTCCGAAACTAAATTATAGTAAATGTTTATGAATGAGACTGACACTGATAAATTCAATCATATGAACACTAAGACAGTGAATTATCTACAGGCCTATCCTTTGAAAGAATTAACAAAAATTAAACATCCTCATCTATCCTTGAGATTATTTAGACTTAAGAAAGGTGAGATACTAGACCAAATGATTTAAGGTTTAGAAGAATTTGCCCATTAATGTGAGCTAAACTTAACAGGAATAAACAACATGCTGCTGCTGCTGCTGCTGCTGCTAAGTCACTTCAGTCGTGTCCAACTCTGTGCGACCCCATAGACAGTAGCCCACCAGGCTCCTCTGTCCCTGGGATTCTCCAGGCTAGAATACTCGAGTGTGTTGCCATTTCCTTCTCGAATGCATGAAAGTGAATAGTGAAAGTGAAGTCGTTCAGTCGTGTCTGACTCTTCGCAACCCCATGGACTGTGTAGCCTACCAGGCTCCTCCATCCATGGAATTTTCCAGGCAAGAGTACTGGTGTGGGTTGCCATTTCCTTCTCTGAATAAACAACATAAATTACAGTAATAACAAGTCCTTTCATGAAAATTATTTAATAATTGAAAAGTTAGCATTTGAGTGAATTTAGTAATCTACAGGACAAATATAGACTTAATCTTTAAATAAAAACACATAATACAGTAGGAACTTAGTTAACCAAAAGCTTCATATTTTGAGGGCTTCTCTGGTGGCTCAGATGGTAAAGAAGCTGCCTGAGCTAGGAGACCCAGGCTCATATTTTGATAATTAGTTTGATAAATGATTTTATATATCATAAATCATTAAAGTAATAAGTTAGACACAGATGTATTCCCAATGGAAGAGAATTGATAAACTTTCACAGATCTATTAAATTTTACATAACTCAAAATATTTTCCTAATAAAATGTACCCTCAATGATCTAGTTTTTATAATGGAAGTGACAGTCACTTAGGCGTGTCCGACCCTTTGCAACCCCATGGACTATGCAGTCCATGGAATTCTCCAGGCCAAAATACAGGAGTGGATAGCCATTCCCTCTCCAGGGGATATTCCCAACACAGGGATCAAACCCAGGTCTCCCACATTGCATGCAAATTCTTTACCAGCTAAGCCACCAGGGAAGCCCAAGAATACTAGAGTAGGTAGCCTATACCTTCCCTAGTGGATCTTCCCAACCCAGGAATCGAACCGAGGTCTTCTGCATTGTAGGCAGATTCTTTACCAACTGAACTACCAGGGAAGCCTTAGCACAAGTATATATAGTTACAATTCATTTTTTTTTCTTTTCCTTTTTAGAGAAGTATAGTTGAGTTATAATAAATTCTATAAGTTTTAGATATATAACATGATTTCACAATTTTAAAGGTTAGGTTCCATTTACAGTTATTTGAAATGCTATATTCCCTCTGCTATATAATATATCCTTATAGCTTATTTACTTTATACCTAGTAGTTTGTACCTCTTAATTCCCTTCTCCTATCTTGTCCCTTCCCGCTTTGCTCTCCCCACTGTTAACTACTAGTTTGTTCTCCATGTTTGTGAGTCTGCTTCTTTTTTGTTATAGTCACTAGTTTGTTTTATTGTTCAGATTCCACATGTAAGTGACACTGTACAGTATTTACCTTTCTCTGACTTATTTCACTAAACATTAATAACCCTCTAAGTACTAAATTTAGCTTCATGAAACCTTTTCAAGAAACTTTTCTGGATAGAGTAAAGTACATTCTTAATGGTCTGGCTTGAGTTAATATTAAAATAGCAAATTGAACTCAGAGGAACCATAAAGCATAAAGGGCGACAAGAGAAAGTATGGCTGGAACAAATTATTTATTATGGATAAGCCATGAAATGAATAATTCAAATCAGGTCAAAAGAAGTCTGTACAGTAAGAAGAGAATGATAGTAGGTATGAATCAGGAAAAAAGAGGGGTGTGATGGCAGTGGTTCAAAAGACCTAAAACTCTATAAAACAATACTTGAGCATAGTTAATATATTATTTATATGACCTACTTTAAAATGTACATAAAGAGTTTAATGAAAAACAGAGAAGTAATGATATCAGTACAACTAAAACAAAGGTAAACGGATAAAACGGAAGGGGTGAGAGAATTAAATGTAATTGAGAACCGAAACTTATTTCTGAGCTTCCTAGAAGGTAAGAAAGAAGGGAAATTCAATGTTTAAAAATTATCTCATTAAATATAGCAAGTTATTAGTAGACTCAAGTTATCTAATGCAATACTTGAAGGAAAATTTATTACAAGATTTACTTTATAACTAGCAGTGACAAAGCTAAAGGACAGTCTTACCAAAAGAAGTTACATGGCATTTTTCTACACTATAATCAATAAAGCATGTAATAGTATTAGATTGTTCTATGAAAGTTTTTCAGCAACTAGCTAAAAAATAGTGTGTGTAACTTTCTAGTAGTTTGACTAGATACGTGGTTAAGGAATAAGCATTTTTGTTACTCTATTCCATAGACTACAAGTTTGGAAAAGTAAGAACTATTTAACATTACTTGATGGGACAATAAACACATGATGAACTTCTGGCTTCCAGCACAGGATGCAGTAAGTTGCAGGTTGTCTCTCCTATTCATACAACATGAAAAAAGTTGAACAAACTGAAAATCAGCAACTCTTCTTAGAATTATCAGAGAACTGAAGTCATAGGGCAAACTGCTGTTCCCCAAACTAGAGAGACAGGCAGATACAGAGAATCACAATACAGCATAGCAAAATCCCTGAAGCAAGAAAACTCCATGGAAACCAGTACCGAGAATAGGAAAACGAAATCTGCAATTAACAAATCATTGGAGGATAAGTGTGGACGTGCATGAGAGTTAAAAATGTCCTGTAGGGCCTGGTCTTAGAGGAGTTCCTATACTTTCATGAGCTTTTACATACAGAACACTATTAGGTTGTCACAGTGAAGATCAGAGAAACATCTCTTCCTGCTCTCTGCAGGAGGAGAGGGAACATAGGCATTTTAAAATATGACCTAAGTATATAATTCTTAACAAGGCCTACCCCCAAGAGAAAATTATTTTCCTAGAGTCTGCTGGGATTTTACCAGACTAACCAACCCAAATGAAGTTAAATACCCAACTCCAATACCCTTGAGCCTTCCAATCTTTCCTAAGGGGGAAAAGAAAAAAAAAAAAACACTGAAACACACTTATGAAGGTCAGACCTAGAGGCTGCTGCTGCTGCTAAGTCGCTGCAGTCGTGTCCGACTCTGTGCGACCCCATAGACGGCAGCCCACCAGGCTCCCCGTCCCTGGGATTCTCCAGGCAAGAACACTGGAGTGGGTTGCCATTTCCTTCTCCAATGCATGAAAGAGAAAAGTGAAAGTGAAGTCGCTCAGTTGTGTCGCACTCTAGCGACCCCATGGACTGCAGCCTACCAGGCTCCTCCGTCCATGGGATTTTCCAGGCAAGAGTACTGGAGTGGGGTGCCATTGCCCTCTCCTAAAGACTGAGACCTAAACATAAAACTATGGAGTACTTTCACTCCCCGAGACACCTCACAAACTACATCAATAGGTTTCTGTATAATAACAAGGGAATGCAACTGGAAGAACTGGTTGTTTCAAATGATATTTAAGAAGTTTCTCAAGACACCCAAATAAAAAAGGACACCAAAGCAAAAGTTGAGCCTGTGCTAAAAGAACAGTAAACACAGCCTAAACCCTAAGCCTATTTCTCTCAGTATATTTTAATCATTTGGTTAATTTTGTGTCCACTTGGCTAAAACATTATACCCATTATATCTAGTTCTTAAACAAACACCAATCTAGATATTGCTGTGAAAGTGTTTTTGTCATAGATGTGATTAACATTTAAATCAGTAGACTTGAGTAAAGGAGATGACCCCTCCGTAATGTGAGTTAAGTCTCATCTGGTCAATTGAAGACCTTAAGAAAGAGGACTATTCATCTGAGAAAGAAGGAATTTTGCCACCAGCATACTTTTGGACTCAGATGCTGTATCAACTCTTCCCTGGGTCTCCACTTTGCTGTGCAGAATTCAGATTTGCCAGCCCATAACTACATGCATGAGTGCATGCTCAGTCGCTCAGTCATGTCCAACTCTTTGTGATCCCATGGATTGCAGCCTGTCAGGCTCCTCTGTCCATGGGATTTTCCAAGCAAGAACACTAGAGCAGGTTACCATTTCCTACTCCAGGGGATCTTCCTGACCCAGGGATTAAACTCGCATCGCCTGTCTTCTGCCTTGGAAGGCAGATTCTTTACTATCGAGCCACCTGGGAAGCCACAGCTATATGAGACAATGTCTTAAAATCAATTTCTCTGTCTCTGTCTGTGTCTCATGTCTTTGACTATCTATCTACGGACACATAATTAGTTCTGTTTCTCTATGGAACCCTGACTATCACAGACTTTGGTCCTATTTAGAACTTCAGTCCTAAACTGCAAGGTCTTGGATTCTGAACTTGAATAAGCCTGGAAGCAGATTCTTCCCAAATTAAATCTCTAGATGAAAACATAAATTAATCAAACCTCAATTACAACCTTCCTGATCCACAGCATATTAAAAAATATGTGTATTCTTTGCAACTTAATAAATATGTGTATTCTTCTAAGGTTTTAATTTGCTAAACAGCAAGAGAAAAACTAACATACCACAAGGCATTTTCCTATAGAATTTATACTAGAAAATAATAGAGAAAATGGATGTAAAGCATAAACACTGGAAATCTTGACAGTATAAAAAATATAACCAAATAATGCTAATAACAGGAAATTAAGTCCTCCAATTACTCTCTGTAAGTTTACTTTAAAATGCAGGAGAAAGGATGAATACGTAAAAATATACTAATTTTCTCAAGTTTTTTAAAGTGTGCAGCTGATACTATCTAAATTTTTCAGAATATTCTAGAATAAAGGTATACAGTGTTAAGACAGAAAAATATCACATAATATTTATATAAAGGAACCAAAAAAAATGACAAAATGAACTTATTTACAGCATAGTAACTGACTCACAGACATAGGAAACAAACTTACTGTTACTAAAGGGAACATGGAGGGAGGGATAAATTAGGAGATTTGGATTAACAGATATATACCACTATATATGAAGTAGATAAACAATAAAGACCTATAGGATAGCACAGGAACTATATTCGATGTCTTATAATAACCTATAATGGAAAAGAATCAGAAAAAGAATACATATACATATATGCATACAAACCTGTGTATAACAACCACTTTGCTATACACCTGAAGCTAATACAACATTGTAAATCAACTATACTTCAATCTAAAAAACTATAGTGTTAAATATTATATATAAAATAATAAATGTAATCACTAAAAGAACTGATACAGTTCTCCTAAACCTTCCAAATTATCAGCATAAGACTGCATGCACATACACAAAGACACACACACAAATGAAGAGAAAACAACCGGCAAATGCTGAAAAAACAAAGAGAATATTAAAACAGAAAGCATAAGATTAACCAGAGAATGAAGATCAAATAAGTATATCAGATCTTAAGTAGATGGAATAAGCTTACCTTTAAAAAGGTAAATACGTATATAATTGAGTCAAAACACAAAGTCCAACCAAATAGTACAAACAATAGAGTCATCTAAATATGCAGTATTAAAGGATAAACAAATATATAACAAATTAATTGAAAGAATGCTACAGGAAAGATAATAGTTTAAGAAGAAAACCAAGATATAATCTGAATGCCTGAAAAGATAAAAAGGTTAGAATAAATGTGTTAAATCTGGTTATCTTCTTGAACTCATGGTTTCCTCTTTCAACTAGATCTGTTAACACAATTAAGTCCTCTTGTATTGTGTATTTTAATTTTCTTCTCCATTACTTTCAAATATTTTGCCTAACACTTTTTTAAATGCAAAAATATCCTTCTTTGTACTGTTAAATTTCCTCATTTGTTTCATTATTTTGTTAGAATTCCGTGATTTCTTAAAATATCACATGCCACTCTATGTGTTACTTTCTAAAATCACTAAAAAATTCATGATTGCTGAATTAAATTTCTTTTTCAGAAACCTCATGTTTTGTTTTGTTTTTTTTTTGTAACCTTGTACAGCATTAACCACCTTTTGCTTTGAAATTATTTTTCACATCATGAGATACAATATTATACTTCTCTCTTTTTACTTCTCTGAACAATTTTTTTTCATCTCTTTTACTAAAATTTGCTTTTCCTCTTATCCATTAATACTATGAGCAAATATCTAGTTTTCAGAATTCTGTTTAAAGTATTCTCCTTAACTATAACATTAAATATTTTTATATCAAGAAGAAAACTCCTTCCCAAGGATTGAATTCATGCTTTCAATAGTTTACTTAAAAATCTCTAAATGGTATTCCTACCAATAACTAAAATTTTAATTGTCTAAAAGAAGGTCAAAAGTTATCCTCATAGTAAGTTGTACTTCTTTATAATAACCTTCTTCCTGATAGCAACGCCACTGCTCTCCTGGATTCTCCGGACTGAAAACCTAAGAGTCACTTTCAAATTACCATCAAGTCCTTATTGTTCTAATTTATATATCTTTAATTCTCGCAAAACTAATAGTTCAGGTTCATGTCATTACTCTTAGACTATGAAATAACCTCCTTACAGATCATTCTACTTTCTGCTTTCCTTTTTCTAACTGTATACTAGATTATTAGTTTTATTTTCACAAATTGCAGCTTAATTAACTTAAGTTAATGAAATGCCTAGATAAATTCCTTTGCCCTCTAGGTAAAGTCCGCACTTTTTCATTCAAGCAGTTAAGGCCTTTCTTTAATACAGGTTCAATATAACATTAGTCTTTTCTCAGCCTACACTCCTACACATTACCTATGAAACAAACTATAAACTTCAGTATCACCCAAAGATATGCTACACTCCTACCTTCTTGAATTTTGCCTGGTGTTTGACATGGGCAAATCCTCCTAAAATCTCTACCTATTAAAATTGTTTGAGTATCTTAAGACCTTGCCACATAATTTAATCTCTCCTTCTTTTGAATCTTAATAGCATTCTGCTTGTGATTCTCTCATGGCACTTATATTGGTTTCATTTATGTAAGTCACACATTCAAAAATATTTAAAGAACATCTATTATAAATCAGGCAATATGATAAATATTACAAGTTGGGTATAAATGGTCCCCATGCTCATAGAACCTGCAATTTAATGTAGGAGCATATTGTTACTTGCACTTCACTTTTATCCCCACCCAACTGCTCACAGAGACTTAGAAATTCTTTATTAAAGGCAGGAATTTTAATTCTAAATTTTCCAGAGTACCATCACATGATAATATCCACATTTATTTCAGCAATTTGTTTAACTGAACTGAAAATATAACCCATAAATCATTTTTAAGATATAAACACACTATTGCACAAAAATATACATGCTTTAGGCTCAGGAATTAATGGCTCTAAATGACAAATTAAGTGCCCCCCAAAAAAACCAAATAGTTTCTTTCATGGCATTTAATATTTTATGAGGTAAATCATTATACTCAAAATGTAAATAATGAAAATAATATCTATCCAAGGGAAAGGAAGTAGAAAAGAAAAGAATTTAGCAAAGAAAAAGGAAAAATATATAGTTATTTAAGAACGTCAACATTTCAGAAACGGTATGGACCTAACAGAACAGAAGATACTGAGAAGAGGTGGCAAGAATACACAGAAGAACTATACAAAAAAGATCTTCATGACCCAGATAACCACAAGGATGTGATCACTCACCTAGAGCCAAACATCCTGGAATGTGAATCAAGTGGGCCTTAGGAAGCATCACTACGAACAAAGCAGTGGAGGTGATGGAATTTGAGTTGAGCTATTTCAAATCCTAAAAGGTGATGCTGTGAAAGTGCTGTATTCAATATGCCAGGAAATTTGGAAAACTTAGCAGTGGCCACAGGACTGGAAAATGTCAGTTTTCATTTCAATCCCAAAGAAGGGCAATGCCAAAGAATGTTCAAACTGCCACACAATTGCACTCATCTCACAGGCTAGCAAAGTAATGCTCAAAATTCTCCAAGCCAGGCTTCAATAGTATGTGAACCATGAACTTCTAGATGTTCAAGCTGGATTTAGAAAAGGCAGAGGAACCAGAGATCAAATGGCCAACATCCTTTGGATCATCAAAAAAGCAAGAGAATACCAAAAAAACATCTACTTCTGCTTTATTGACTATGCCATAGCTTTTGACTGTGTGGATGACAATAAACTGTGGAAAATTCTGAATGAGATGGGAATACCAGATCACCTGACCTGCCTCCGGAGAAATCTGTATGCAGGTTAAAAACCAACAGTTAGAACTGGTCATGGAACAACAGACTGGTTCCAAATAGGAAAAGGAGTACATCAAGGCTGTATATTGTCACCATACTTATTTAACTTATATGCAGAATACATCATGCAAAATGCGAGGCTGGATGAAGCACAGCTGGAATCAAGATTGTCGGGAGAAATATCAATAACCTCAAATATGCAGATGACATCACCCTTACAACAGAAAGCAAAGAACTAAAGAATCTCTTGATGAAAGTGAAAGAGGAGAGTGAAAAAGTTGGTTTAAATATCAACATTCAGAAAACTAAGATCATGGCATCTGGTCCCATCACTTCATGGCAGATAGATGGGGAAACAGTGAGAACGGTGACAGATTTTATTTTTTTGGGCTCCAAAATTACTGCAGATGGTGACTGCAGCCATGAAATTAAGAGACACTTGCTCCTTGGAAGAAAAGCTATGACCAACCTAGACAGCATATTAAAAAGCAGAGACTTTACTTTGCCAACAGAGGTCTATCGAGTCAAAGCTATGGTTTTTCCAGTAGTCATGTATGGATGTGTGAGTTGGACTAGAAAGAAAGCTGAGTGCCAAAGAACTGATGCTTTTGAACTGTGGTGTTGGAGAAGACTCTTGAGAGTCCCTTGGACAGCAAGGTGATCCAACCAGTTCATCCTAAAGGAAATCAGTCCTTAATATTTATTGGAAGGACTAATGCGGAAGATGAAACTCCAATACTTTGGCTACCTAATGTAAAGAACTGACTCATTGGAAAAGACCCTTTTGCTGGGAAAGCTCAAAGGCAGGAGGAGAAGGGGACGACAGCATGAGATGGTTAGATTACATCAACAACTCGATGAATATGAGTTTGAGCAATCTCTGAGAGTTGGTGATGGACAGGGAAACCTGGTGCGCTGCAGTCCATGGGGTGGCAAAGAGTCCAACACAACTGAGCAACTGAACTGACAGACCATCTAGACCTGCTAAACTGAGTATTTTTTAAAGTACTGCAAACTTATTGCCAAAGGTTATCAAAAAGAATGCCAAAATCCATTCTCTGCCATAGAGTAGACCTGTATGTGAGGAAGAGATTGCTCAGCCTAGAAGTAACTTTTCCCAAATTCGCTGAATCTTGGGTTAACCATATGAGTAGTTTCAATGAAATGTGGGTATAAATGATGTTTGCCACTTCCAAGTCTTAATTTTGTATCTGTTAGGCAGCTTAGAGTCTGACACAATTGAGCAACTGAACTGAACTGATTAGGTAGATTGTTATTATTTAGTAGGTAAGTCCGTTTCACTTTTTGTGACCCCCATGGACTGTAGGCAGGCTCTTCTGTCCATGGAATTTACCAGGCAAGAAAACTAGAGTGGGTTGCCACACCCTCCTCCAGGGGATCTTCCCAACTAATTAATATACTAGGCACATGGCAGTATTTTTCTATATTGGAATTCATTTTGATATTGTTTGACATTCAAGTCACAAATACAACCATTTTTCCCCAAAACAAACTAAAAATTATTTTTAAAATTTTATCATTATAGTAATAATTATTACATTTTCTATCCTGGAGAAGGAAATGGCAACCCACTCCAGTACTCTTGCCTCGAAAATTCCATGGATGGAGGAGCTGGTAGGCTACAGTCCATGAAGTCACAGAGTCAGACACGACTAAGTGACTTCACTCACTCACTTATTACATGTTCTATAAGGAAAATACAATTCTGGAAAAGGTATAAATTTCAAATTTATATGTCATATAGGAATGTATATCCAATTTTAGAACAAACTTATATAGAGAGAATAAAAAAATAATTTTTATCCACATTAACTTCCATTTTTAGTCCTTTAATAAAACAACTTAATAGCAATAACCAATCTTAGATGAAAATTATCCTGTTTAATTGGGTAGGAAGGAAAATAGAGTCAGAACTTGGAAAAGCAGAGGTACCAGAAAGAATCTTCATTTAACCCAGAAAATAAAGATAATTTAGCCTATAATGGGCAATTGGGTATAAAATGAATTTAAATATATCATGACATAGACAATTCTTAAATTTATTTCACCTTTATTTTTAAGATGTTACTACCTCCAAAATGATTCTTGGGAATCAATGACCATGTAGATTTTTGTAGTGGTAATATACTGAAGATATAATTACCTATAATTTTAAATATACAGTTCCATATAATTGTATTAACTATAAATATAGGATTGTATAATTTGAAAGTGCAAGTTCAAAACATCAAATAGAATCATCCCAGTTATTGACAATCTTTTGTACAAATTAAAGCATTAAAAAATTTGTAGGATTCAGAAGCAAATGATAATTGTTAAAAATAAAAAGCAATTTCAACAAAAAGTGAGTAACAGTTATTACTATAAAATTAAAACACCACCTTAAGAGTTTTAATGTATAAATAACATAGTCTATAACCCAAAAACACAAAGAAGAATAACAGGCTAAAGTAGTAACTTGACTATAGTAACAGGACAACATAATGACCCCGATATTCTTGTGAACATTATTGCAAAAAAACTTAAAATGTTTGTAAACACCTACTATATAAAACAAATATCATAAATTTAGTATTTTCTGATATAACACCAACCTGTTCCAATTCTTGTATTTTAGCATCCTTGACTTGCAGAATTTCTAAAACTTTTCTGTCTTTAGCTTCAGATTTCCGTTTTTCTCTAGAAATAAAAAGTATCTATATTGAAAACTTAGTCATTATTTTTGAAAGTTTTATTAGACATTATTGTTAGCCAATTCTTTTAATTTCAACATCCTAATAGTGAGTTTCACATTAAACTATAGAAAAGTTAATTACCCAATGTTAACAGCCCTTTCTGATTTAATCAGAAACCATAGGGCAAGTGACAACAATTTATACCTGCTGCCAACTAAGACAACTTCATACAAAAAAAGTTTCTACATTTACATGCATTATAAAACATACTTAAAACACATTTAATCTTGACTGCAACAGTCACTATAACATAAATTTAAAATAATTACTGAATATATTAATATGTTCATGTTAATATACTTTATATTGCAATTTTTAATATTAAATAATATTACTATAATAAAAATTAAAATATAATTAATACTAATAATTAAGAATACAATACTTACCATTTTTTAAGTAAAAGAATTAAAAGAGAGAAAGCTTGAGATTTACTAACAATCAACATTAAATAAATAAGGGAGAAATTTATTGGATGCTCATTATATTTTTTAAATTGTAAAAATAGGTAAAAGAAATAGAAATCTGTACCTAAATCAATCATGAATCACAAAGTGTACAGGTAGGAAGAAATTAAGAACCCTCACCTGAGAATAAAAACGAGATGAAGCAAAGGGCTTTAGAAGGCAAAAATGGATATGAAAATTAAGAGACATGTATGCCATAAAAGCATACCACTGCTGATGACCAAGATGGCAGAGTAGGAAGACCCTAAACTCACCTCTTCCCATGGACAACACAAAAATTACAACTAGTTATGAAGCAGCTATTTATGGGAAAAAAACTGAAAATTAGCAGAAAAGATACACTACAAATAAAGATATGAAGAAACCACACCATGATGGTTAGGAGGAGTGGAGATGCAATATAGTCAGTATCCCCACCCCTAGATCAGTGGCCCCTAAATGGGAGGATAATCACAAATATACAGATCTTCTCCAAGGAGAAAGTCAAGCTCTCCAGCCTGGATATTCCACACCAAGTAGATCAGACTACAGAACAATGGGTTTTGAAAACTAGTAGTGTGCATGTTGCTTCCCAGGTTGCTAAGTGATAAAGAATCTGCCCAATGTAGGAGACACAGGGGACACGGGTTTGATCCTTGTGTCAGGAAGATCCCCTGGAGGAGGAAATGGCAACCCATTCCAGTATTCTTGCCTGGGAAATCCAGTAGGCAGAGGAGCCTGATGAGTGACAGTCCATAGTGTCGCAAAGAGTAGGACATGACTGAGCACACATGTATGGGTCTCATGTTCAAAAGAGCTAGAGAGCTGTAGGAAACAGAGATTCCACTTTTCAAGAATATGCACAAAATCTCACATAGTCTGAATTCCAGTGGCGATACAGTAGTATGACAGGATCCTAGATCAGATACTCCTGCTGGTCTTGTAACACCTCCTGGAAAGGCAGGAGGCAATTGGGAAAGCCTTGGGCACAGAGATGTTGGAGACAGCCATTCTAGGGGAGTTGTTCTACTGCAATAACACCAGCACTGGCAAGCGCTATTTTGGAACCCTCCCTCTGCCCTACTAGCATGAGAGGATGTCCCACACATCTTCAGGCTAGCACCAGCTGCAAATCACCCCAGGCTGCATAGACAGTCATGCAGGGACTCAGCCCTAGGCCCTCCCGGGACATACAGCCAATGACACAGGAAGCCTACCTTTTCCTCCAGCAAGCCCACAGCCACTGCCTGCAGCACAGTCTCACAGCCAACTGGGCCAGAGGCCAGCTCTGCCTAACAACACATCAACAGCAGTCAGTCCCAAAACAGTGGAAGGGTACATGCTGCCAACATAAGGAGACTCCTAAGGCACACAGCTCTGGTGATCAGAGTGTGCTACCAGACCCCATGGAATGACTACTTCTCTTGACTGACCTAATACAGAGAAATGAATATAGAGAATACATAAAAATGAGGAAACAGAGAAATATGTTCCAAACAAATAACACAAAACCTGAGAAACAGAAAAAACAAAGTGGAGATAAACAATCTACCCAAAAAGAGTTCAGTAATAGTCAAAAAGAGGTTCAATGAACTGGAGAGAAAACTGAATGAACATAGTCAAAATTTCAACAAGTTTAAAAATTTAAATAAAAATCAGAGCTGAAAAATACAATGATTTCAATATTAATAAAAAATACAGTAGAAGGATTCAACAGTAGATTAGATGATACAGAGTAACGGATGAGCATCTGGAAGACAGAGTAGTAAAAATCTCCCAAGGAGAAACGAAAAAAATAAGTTTTAAAAAGGAAAATAAGAGACCTCTGAAACAACATCAAGCATACTAACATTTGCATATAGGGGTGTCAGAGAAGAAGAGAAAGATAAAGTAGAAAGGAACTTATTTAAAAAAAATAATACCCCAGATTTTCTTAACCTGGGAAATGAAACAGATATCCAAAGCCAGGAATCACAGAGACATCTCAGAACCATGACCCCAATGAGGTGCACTCGAAGACACATCATAATTTAAATGGCAAAAAAATAAAGTGAGAGTCTTAGAAGCAGCAAGGGGAAAGCAACCAGTTAAGTATACAGAAACTAATATAAGGCGATTAGCTGACTTTTCAGCAGAAACTCTGTAGGCCAGAAGAGAGTTACACAGTATATTTGAAGAGATGAAAGGAAAACGTCTACAACAAAGAATACTCTACCTGGCAAAGATATTATTCAGATTTGAAGGAAAAGATAGAGTTTTACAGACAAGCAAAAGTTAAAAGAGTTTAGCAGCACTAAACTGGCTTTACAGGAAATGTTAAAGGGACTTCCATAAGCTAAAAAAAAAAGACTACAACTAGAAATATGAAAATTATGGAAGGAAAAATCTCACTGTACCAGTAAAGGTAGTAGATTAGTCAATGATAAATCTAGTAGGAAGGTTAAAAGACAAAAGTAGTAAAATCATCTATTTCCACACTAAGCAACTATTACAATAAGTAAAGGATACAAAATTTAAAAGAAGTTAAAAAAGAAAAAAGACATCAAAAACATTAAATATGTGGATGGGTGGAGTACAAACATAGGGTTGTTAGAAGGCATTGAACTGGCTTCTGGTTCAAGATGGTGGAATAGAAGGATCTGCACTCATCTCCTGCTGATACAGCACCAAAATTGCAACTAGCTGTTGAATAACCATCAACAGGAGAGCACTAGAACCCACCAAAAAAAGATATTCCATGTCCAATGACAAAGAAGGAGCCACAGCAATCACAATAAAATCAAATCCCATAACTACCAGGTGGGTGACCCACAAACTGGAGAACAATAATAATAAAGATGATCTCCCACCATTGGGAAGATTCTGAACCACACGTTAGGCTTCCCAGCCTGGGGACTGGACAAAGGGACTGGAAATCCCCATGGAATCTGACCTTGAAGGCCAGAGGGATTTGATTACAGGACTTCCACAGGACTGGGGGAAACAGAGACTCGAGTCTTGCAGGGCAAAAACAAAATTTTGCATGCCCAAGACACAGAGCAAATGACCAGTGATCCCACAAAAGACTAAACCAAAACTGCTTACTTGCTAGTACAAAGGGTATCATGTGGAGGTGTGGGTTGGCAGGGGCTTTCCACAGGGATAGAGGCACTGGCAGCAGAAATCCTGGAAGGCCCCCCTTGATGTAAGCCCTCTTAGAAGTCACCATTAAACCTACCACAGAGCCCATAGACCCCAGGGCTGGGTAACCTGAGGCCAAATAACTAACAGAGAGGAAGTGCAACCCCACCCATCAGCAGATAATTGGATTAAAGTTTTACTGAGCAAGGCCCTGCTGACCAGAGCAAGGCCCAGTTTTGCCCATGGCCAGTCCCTCCCATCAAGATGCTTACACAAGCCTCTTAGCCTCCTCCATCAGATGGCAGGAAGAAGAAGCAAAAAGAACCACAATCCCACAGCAGCTAGAACAAAACCACATTACAGAAAGTAAATCAGGATGAAAAAGCAGGAAGTTACATCCCAGATAACAGGATAAGATAAAATCCCAGGAAAACAACTAACTGAAGTGGACATAGGTAACATTGCAGAGAAAGAATTCAGAATAAACATAGTGAAGATGATCCAGGATCTCAGAAAACAATGGAGAACATACAAGAAATATTTACCAAAGAGACTTCCCTGGTGGCTCAGACAGTACAGCATGTGTCTACAATGCGGGAGACCTGGGTTCGATCCCTAGGTTGGGAAGATCCCTTGGAGAAGGAAATGGCAATCCACTCCAGTACTATTGCCTGGAAAATCCCATGGACAGAGGAGCCTGGTAGGCTACAGTCCATGGGGTCGCAGAGTCAGACACGATTGAGCTTCTCATCACTCACTCACAAGAACTAAAGAATGAACAAACTGAGTGAATAATGCACTAGAAAGAATCAACAGCAGAATAACTGAGGCAGAAGAACAAATAAATGACATGGAGGACAGAATGGTGGAAATCACTGCCACAGAACAGAATATAGAAAAAAGAATGAAAAAATAAAAATGAAGACAGCCTAAGAGACCAATGGGACAACACTGAATGCACTAACATTCACATTATAGGGGTCCCAGAAGGAGAAGAAAGAGAGAAAGAAAGGACCTGAGAAAGTATTTAAAGAGATAACAGCTAAAAATGTCCCTAAGAAGGGAAAAGAAATGGTCAACCAAGTCCAGGAAGCACAGATAGTTCCAGGAATGATAAACCCAAGAAGGAACACACAGAGACAAACAGTAATCAAACTGACAGAAATTAAAGACAAAGATAAAATATTAAAAGCAACAAGGGAAAAATGACAAGCAACATACAAGGGAACACCCATCAGGTTACCAGCTGATTTCTCAAGAGAAAATCTATAAACCAGAGGGAATGGCACCATATATTTTAAGTGAAGAAAGGGAAGAAACTACAACGAAGAACACTCTACTCAGTAAGACTCTCATTCAGATTTGATAGAGAAAGCAAAAGTTTTCCAGACAAGCAAAAGTTAAGAGAATTCAGCACCACCAAATCAGTTTTACAACAAATGCTAAAAGAACTTCTCTAGTGGAGACCCACTCCAGTACTCTTGCCTGGAAAATCCCATGGATGGAGGAGCCTGGTAGGCTACAGTCCATGGGGTCACTAAGAGTCGGGCATGACTGAGCGACTTCACTTTCACTTTTCACTTTCCTGCACTGGAGAAGGAAATGGCAACCCACTCCAGTATTCTTGCCTAGAGAATCCCAGGGACAGAGGAGCCTAGTGGGCTGCCGTCTATGGGGTCGCACAGAGTCGGACACGACTGAAGCGACTTAGCAGCAGCAGCAGCAGACAGGAAAGAAGCACAAGCTGGAATCAAGATTGCCTGGAGAAAAATCATTAACCTCAGATATGCAGATGACACCACCCTTATGGCAGAAAGTGAAGAGGAACTAAAAAGCCTCTTGATGAAAGCGAAAGTGGAGAGTGAAAAACTTGGCTTAAAGTTCAACATTCAGAAAACGAAGATCATGGCATCTGGTTCCATCACTTCATGGGAAATAGATGGGGAAACAGTGGAAACACTGTCAAACTTTATTTTTGGGGGCTCCAAAATCACTGCAGATGGTGACTGCAGCCATGAAATTAAAAGACGCTTACTCCTTGGAAGGAAAGTTATGACCAACCTAGATAGCATACTCAAAAGCAGAGACATTACTTTGCCAACAAAGGTCCGTCTAGTCAAGGCTATTGGAGAAGGCAATGGCACCCCACTCCAGTACTCTGGCCTGGAAAATCCCATGGACAGAGGAGCCTGGTAGGCTGCAGACCATGGGGTCGCGAAGAGTCGGACATGACTGAGCAACTTCACTTTCACTTTTCACTTCCATGCACTGGAGAAGGAAATGGCAACCCACTCCAGTGTTCTTGCCTGGAGAATCCCAGGGACGGGGGAGCCTGGTGGGCCACCGTCTATAGGGTCGCACAGTCGGACACGACTGAAGCAACTTAGCAGCAGCAGTCAAGGCTATGGTTTTTCCAGTGGTCATGTATGGATGTGAGAGTTGGACTATGAAGAAAGCTGAGCACCGAAGAATTGATGCTTTTGAATTGTTATGTTGGAGAAGACTCTTGAGAGTCCCTTGGACTGCAAGGAGATCCAACCAGTCCACTCTGAAGGAGATCAGCCCTGGGATTTCTTTGGAAGGAATGATGGTAAAGCTAAAACTCCAGTACTTTGGCCACCTCATGTGAAGAGTTGCCTCACTGGAAAAGACTCTGATGCTGGGAGGAATTGGGGGCAGGAGGAGAAGGGGACAACAGAGGATGAGATGGCTGGATGGCATCACTGACTCGATGGACGTGAGTCTGAGTGAACTCTGGGAGTTGGTGATCGACAGGGAGGCCTGATGTGCTGCGATTCGTGGGGTCGCAAGGAGTCGGACATGAGCGACTGAACTGAACTGAACTGAACTGAGACAGGAAACACAAGAGAAAGAAAAGACCTACAGAAAATAAACCCAAAACAATTAAGAAAATGCTGATGGATGAAAAGCACCAATCAAAAGATACAGACTGGCTGGGCAGATGAAAACAAGTACATGTTTGCACTTCTACTCACCACATCATTCTGCGTGACCCCTCAAACTGTACGTAATTATTTTATATTGTTAGGTTAATCATATTCCCATTATGGCTTGCAATTGTAATTATCTTTTCTTTTGGGTCTCACTACTGATTGTGAAAACTGATAAACATATTTTACTATTGCGACTATGTCTACCAATCACTTAATACCATTGTATTGTGATTGGTCAACAGAAAAATAATAGAATTCTATATCATCAAAACTGCCATTTAGTAGAAAAGCCCATAATCACTTTCTAAAATCCAGATGCATATTGAATTATCTTGGAATTTTTTGAAAAATACAAATGTCCAATATTTCTTTTTTTCTTCAAAGCTCCAGATATGTTTCCAATGAACAGCCATTGTTTAAAAACAACTGGACTATGTGATGATCTTTTAGTAGTTTAACTTTTCCTATTTCATATTCAGTGCTCCCATTTCATTTAGTTTATGTTTCGAATTTCTCCATCGCTTCTCTTTTTGATGGTTTTTCTCAAGCCTTCCCAAGCATAGTAGAAAAGCTTTTGTATGCATATATATAAGTAGTATGCATAATATATATATTTTAGAAAACTTATGAATTCTTGCCTAAAATTTTTTATTTCACTTGTTTGATTCCACAAGTTAAATTCCACTTGTTTGACTTTCATATGAATAGAATGCTACATTTCTAATTAGAAAAAAAATAGATAAGCAACAAGCAACAAAGCTTTACTTTATAGCACATGGAACTATAGTCAGTATCTTATAATAACGTATAATGAAAAATAATCTGAAAAATAATATATGTTATATGTATAATGAATCACCTTGCTGTGAACCTGAAACACTGTAAGTCAACTGTGCCTCAAATATACATATATATATGTATATAAGTATATATCTTAAGAAAAAAAAGAATGCACTGAACTTCAAGAGATCATCAAGTTAATCACATATATACATTGTTATATATAAAACCTCATGGTAACCACAAATCAAAAGCCTAAAATAGATACCCAGAGGAAAAAGAGAAAGGAACCCAAACATAACACTTGAGATATTCATCAAATCATAAGGGAAGACAGCAAAAGAACAAGAAAAGAATTAACAAAAATGAACTACAAAAACAACCCCAAAGCAATTAACAAAATGGCTATAAATACTTGGCTATTAAATAATCACTTTAAATGTAAATGGAGTAAATGCTCCAGTCAAAAGACAAAGAGTGGCTGAATGGATACAAAAACAAGTCCTACAGCTATGCTGCCTATGAGAGACTCACGATAGATCTAGACACACATAGACTACAAGTGAGGGGATCGGAAAAAATAGTTCCACAAAAATAAAAAGAAAGGTGGTTAGCAGTATTTATGACTTTAAACACTGTAAAGAGAAAAGAAAGGACATTACATAATGACCAAGGAATCAAAAAGATATAATAGTAAATATATATACACTAAACATAAGAGCAACTACATACATAACACAAATATTAAGAAACATAAAGGGAGAGATTGAAAGTAACATGATAATAGTGGAGGATTTTTAACACAGCATTTATATCTATGGAGAGATCATACAGGCATAAATCAATAAAGAAACACTGGCCTTAAACGACACATTAGATCAGATGTAATCAATCGATGCATATAGAACATTTTATTCAAAACAGTCATTAAAAAGGGGCCTAAAGAAATAAAACCAGAAATAAGTAAGGATAAGTTAAAAACAGCACCACAAAAATACAAAGGACCATAAATGTTCCGGAGAACAATTATACGTACAAGAAAATGAACAATTTATAAGAAACAGACAAATTCCCAGAAATATACAAACTCCTAAGACTGAATCAGGAAGAAATAGGAAATATAAACAAACCAATTAACAGTAATGGAATTCAGTCAGTAATCAAAAAACTTCCCACAAATAAAGTCCAGGCCCAGACAGATTAATAGGTAAATTCTACAAAGTATTTAAACAATTAACACCCATGCTTCTCAAACTATTCGAAAAAACTGCTCCTGGGCCATCGCAGCCACTGCGTTCCAACGTCGAAGGTCAGGGGCAGAGGCCGAGAGGAGCTACCCTACATCCAAGGTTAGAGGCAGTAGCCGAGACAAGCTACCCCACGTCCAAGGTAAGGAGCAGCTGCTGTGCTTTGCTGGAGCATCCGTGAAGAGATACCCCACATCGAAGGTTAAGAGAAACCCAAGTAATACGGTAGGCACTAACAGAGGGCATCAGAGGGCAGACAGACTGAAACCACAATCACAGACAACAAGCCAATCTGATGACACGGATCACAGTCTTTTCTAACTCAATGAAGCCATGCCATGTGGGGCCACCCAAGACGGATGGGTCATGATGGAGAGTTCTGAAGAATGTGGTCCACTGGAGAAGGGAATGGCAAACCACTTCGGGTTTCTTGCCTTGAGAACCCCATGAACAGTATGAAAAGGCAAAAAGATAAGACACTGAAAGATGAACTCCCCAGGTCAGTAGGTGCCCAATATGCTACTGGAGATCAGTGGAGAAATAACTCCAGAAAGAATAAAGGGATAGAGCCAAAGCAAAAACACCACCCAGTTGTGGATGGCACTGGTGATAGAAGCAAGGTCCAATGCTGTAAAGAGCAATATTGCATAGGAACCTGGAATGTCAGGTCCATGAATCAAGGCAAATTGGAAATGGATAAACAGGAGATGGCAAGAGTGAACATCAACATTCTAGGAATCAATGAACTAAGATGGACTGGAATGGGTGGACTTAACTCAGATGACCATTATATCTACTACTGTGGGCAAGAATTCCTTAGAAGAAATGGAGTAGCCATCATAGTCAACAAAAGAGTCCGAAATGCAGTACTTGGATGCAATCTCAAAAACGAAAGAATGATCTCTGTTCATTTCCAAGGCAAACCGTTCAATATCACAGTAATCCAAGTCTATGCCCTGACCAGTAATGCTGAAGAAGCTGAAGGTGAACAGTCTATGAAGACCTACAAGACCTTTTAGAACTAACACCCAAAAAAGATGTCCTTTTCATTATAGGGGACTGGAATGCAAAAGTAGGAAGTCAAGAAACACCTGGAGTAACAGGCAAATTCAGCCTTGGAGTACGGAATGAAGCAGGGCAAAGGCTAATAGGGTTTTGCCAAGAGAGCTCACTGATCATAGCAAACACCTTCTTCCAACAACACAAGAGAAGACTCTATACATGGACATCACCAGATGGTCAATACCGAAATCAGATTGATTATATCCTTTGCAGCCAAAGATGGAGAAGCTCTATACAGTCAGCAAAAACAAGACTGGGAGCTTGTTGGCTCTGACTGGCTCAGATCATGAACACCTTATTGCCAAATTCAGACTTAAATCGAAGAAAATGGGGAAAACCACTAGACCATTCAGGTATGACCTAAATCAAATCCCTTAGGACTATACAGTGGAAGTAAGAAATAGATTAAGGGACAAGATCTGATAGACAGAGTGCCTGATGAACTATGGACTGAAGTTCATGACATTGTACAGGAGACAGGGATCAAGACCATCCCCAAGAAAAAGAAATGCAAACATGCAAAATGGCTGTCTGGGGAGGCCTTACAAATAGCTGTGAAAAGAAGAGAAGTGAAAAGCAAAGGAGAAAAGGAAAGATATAAGCATCTGAATGCAGAGTTCTAAGAATAGCAAGGAGAGATAAGAAAGCCTCCTCAGCGATTAATGCAAAGAAATAGAGGAAAACAATAGAATGGGAAAGATTAGAGAGCTCTTCAAGAAAATTAGAGATAACAAGGGAACAACATTTCATGCAAAGATGGGCTCCATAAAGGACAGAAATGGTATAGACCTAACAGAAGCAGAAGATATTAAGAAGAGGTGGCAAGAATACACGGAAGAACTGTACAAAAAAGATCTCCATGACCCAGATAATCACAAAATGTGATCACTCACACTCACCTAGAGCTGGACATTCTGGAATGTGAAGTCAGGTGACCTTAGGAACTATCACTACGAACAAAGCTAGTGGAGGTGACGGAATTCCAGTTGATCTATTTCAAATCCTAAAAGATGATGCTGTGAAAGTGCTGCACTCAATAAGCCAGCAAATCTGGAAAACTCAGCAGTGGCCACAGGACTGGAAAAGGTCAGTTTTCATTCCAATCCCAAAGAAAGGCAATGTCAAAGAATGCTCAAACTACCGGACAACTGCACTCATCTCACACACTTGTAAAGTAATGCTCAAAATTCTCCAAGCCAGGCTTCAGCAATACATGAACCGTGAACTTCCAGATATTCAAGATGGTTTTAGAAAAGGCAGAGGAACCAGAGTTCAAATGCCAACATTTGCTGGATCATTGAAAAAAGCAAGAGAGTTCCAGAAAACATCTATTTCTGCTTTATTGACTATGCCAAAGCCTTTGACTGTGTGGATCACAATAAACTGTGGAAAATTCTTCAAGAGATGGGGATAACAGACCATCTGACCTGCCTCTTGAGAAACCTACACGCAGGTCAGGAAGCAACAGTTAGAACTGGACATGGAACAAGAGACTGGTTCCAAACAGGAAAAGGAGTATGTCAAGGCTGTGTATTGTCACCCTGCTTACTTAACTTATATGCAGAGTACATCATGAGAAATGCTGGTCTGGAGGAAGCATAAGCTGGAATCAAGATTGCTGGGAGAAATATCAATAATCTCAGATATGCAGACGACACCACCCTTATGGCACAAAGCGAAGAAGAACTAAAGTGCCTCTTGATGAAAGTAAAAGAGGAGAGTGAAAAGGTGGGCTTAAACCTCAACATTCAGAAAACGAAGATCATGGCATCTGGTCCCATCACTTCATGGCAAATAGATGGGGAAACAGTGGAAACAGTGGCTGACTTTAATTTGCTGGGCTCCAAAATCACTGCAGATGGTGATTGCAGCCATGAAATTAAAAGATGCTTACTCCTTGTAAGGAAAGTTATGACCAACCTAGATAGCATATTCCAAAGCAGAGACATTACTTTGCCAACAAAGGTCTGTCTAGTCAAGGCTATGGTTTTTTCAGTCGTCATTTATGGATGTGAAAGTTGGACTATAAAGAAAGCCTAGTGCCAAAGAATTGATGCTTTTGAAGTGTGGTGTTGGAGAGGACTCTTGAGAGTCCCTTGGACTGCAAGGAGATCCACCCAGTCCATCCTAAAGAAGATCAGTCCTGGATGTTCACTGGAAGGACTGATGTTGAAGCTGAAACTCCAACACTTTGGCCACCTGATGCAAAGTGATGACTCATTTGAAAAGACCCTGATGCTGGGGAAGATTGAGGGCAGGAGGAGAAGGGGACGACGGAGGATCAGATGGTTGGATGGCATCACCGATATAATGGACATGGGTTTGGGTGGACTCCGGGAGTTGGTGATGGACAAGGAGGCCTGGCGTGCTGCGGTTCATTGGGTCGCAAAGATTTGGACATGACTGAGTGACTGGACTGAACTGAACTAACACCCGTGCTTCTCAAACTATTCCAAAAAACTGTACAAGAAGGAATGCTTCCAAACTCATTCTATGATGTCAGGATTACCCTGATACCACAACTAGACAAAGCATCTAAAAAAGTAAAATTACAGGTTAATGTCACTGATAAACATACATGCAAAAATACTCAACAAAATATTAGTAAAACAAGTCCACAAGACATTAAAATGATCATGAAAAGTGAAAGCTGCTCATTCATTTCCAATTTTTTGACCCTATGTACTATACAGTCCATGGAATTCTCCAGGCCAAAATACTGGAGTGGGTAGCCGTTCCCTTCTCCAGGGGATTTTCCCAACCCAGGGATCAAACTCAGGTCTCTCACATTGCAGGTGGATTATTTACCAGCTGAGCCACAAGGGAAACCCCCATAACCAAGTGAGATTTATCCCAGGGATGCAAGGATGGTCAATATCCACAAATCAATGTAATACACCACATTTAAAAAAACTGAAGAACAAAAATCATATGATCATCTCAGTAGATGTAGAAAAAAACTTTTGACAAAAATTCAACAACCATGTACAACAAAAACTCTCAACAAAGTGGATATAGAGGGAAATTACCTCAATATAGTAAAAGCTATATATGACAAACTCACAGCCAACATAATACTCAAAGGTCAAAAGTTGAAAGTATTTTATCTAAGATAAGGAACAAGACAAAGATGCCAACTCTCACCACTTTATTCAAAAAAACTATTAGAATTTCTAGCCACAGCAATCAGATCTGGAAAATAAATAAACCCGAATTGAAAAGAAAAAAGTAAAATTGTCACTGTTTGCACTTGACATGATAGTACAGATAATGCTAAAAGAGCTATCAAAAAACTACTAGAACTAATATATGAATCCAGTTAGGTACAGGATACAAAATATATCAAAATCTGTTATATTTCTACATATTAACAATGAACTACCACAAAGGGAAATTAAGAAACAAAAGCAAATTAAATAAATGGGACTACATCAAACTAAAACAATTTTGCACACTGAAGAAAATAATTAACTACATGAAAAGGCAAGATAGTACATGGGAGAAGATATTTATACACAGTATAACTGATGACAAGAGGTTAATATCCAAAATATACAAAGAATTCATACAACTCAATATCAAAAAACTGATTTAAAAGTGGGCAGATGATCTGAATAGATATTTTTCAAAAGAAGACAGATGGTCACTAGAAACATGAAAAAGGGCTCAACATCACTATATAAGGGAAATGAAATTAGGTACCACCTCACACCTGTGAGAATGCCAATCATCAAAAAGACAACAGGTAAAAAGTACTGGAAAGGATGTGCCCTGTTGGTGGGGTGTAAATTGGTGCAGCCATTATGAAAAACAGTACAAAGGTTCCTCAAAAAGTTTAAAATATAACTGCCATAATGATCCAGCAATTTCTCTTCTGGGTATCTAACCCAAAGAAAACAAAAACACTAGTTCAAAAAGATAAAAGCATACTAAGGGTCACTGTAGCGTTATTTATAATAGCCAATTATGGAAGCAACCTAAGTGCCCATCAATAGATGAATGGATAAAGATGTGATATATTTCTTTATATAATACACACACACACACACACACACACACACACACACACACACACAGTGGCATATTTCTCAGGTATAAAAAATGAAATCTTGCCATTTGCAAGACCATGAATGGATCTAGGAGGAATTATGCTAAATGAAATAAGTCATACAGACAAAGACAAATATCATATGAGCTCACTTACATGTGGTATCAGAAAAACAGAACAACAGAACATTCAGAGATACAGAAAACAAATAGGTATTGCCAGAGAAGAAAGGGAGAGAAATAGGTGAAGTGGATTAAAGATACAAATCTCCTGTTCTAAAACAAACAAACTACAGGGATGCAACATACAAGATAAGGAATAGGGTCAGTAAGAGTATAATAAGTTTATATGGGGACAATTGGTTTACTAGACTTACCATATCATTCCATAATGTATATAAATTTCAAATCACTATGTAGTCCACCTGAAACTAATATTATATATCAAGTATATTCCAATTTAAAAAAAGAAGGAAAAACATATCAATACTTAAAGGAGACAAATGCAGATGGCAATAACACATTAAAAATTTTAAATCAGACTTCCAATAACTTAGCATAGTAAGTTTGACTTTAAGTATAGTAAGGGCAATGAAATAGGGTAACAGAGAAAGAGATGCCTTGTGTTAAGGAACTGGGCAGCAAGAGGAAGGTTGTTTGTTGCTATAGAATAATTAATAAATAAGTCCTTAAAGGTGCATTTGGGTGGAGACTTAAAAGAAGGAAGTGAGAATCATGGAGCTTCTGGTGCATGCATGTGTGCTCAGTTGTGTCCAACTCTTTGCAATCCCATGGACTGTAGCCCAACAGGCTCCTCTGTCCACGGGATTCTCCAGGCAAGAATACTGGAGTAGGTTGCCATTTCCGACTTCAGGGGACCTTCCCCACCCAGGGATCAAACCCACATCTCTTGCATCTCCTGCATTGGCAGGCAGATTCTTTACACTAAGCCACCTGGGAAGCTCTCATGAGTTTTTTAGGCCACAGGACCTGTACCAGGTGCAAAGCACTAAGGCAAGAGCATAACTCAAAGAACAGCAAGCGTAAACTGACACTAGTCCCTCATGAAAGCTCATGCCTTAGATAGCAGCCTGCAGAGTCACAAGTAAATTTAAGGGTCTGATATGCATTTGGCAGAAAGTGAAGAGGAACTAAAAAGCCTCTTGATGAAAGTGAAAGACGAGAGTGAAAAAGTTGGCTTAAAGCTCAACATTCAGAAATGAAGATCATGGCATCTGGTCCCATCACATCATGGCAGATAGATGGGGAAACAGTGGAAACAATGTCAGACTTTATTTCTTTGGGCTCCGAAATCACTGCAGATGGTGATTGCAGCCATGAAATTAAAAGACGCTTACTCCTTGGAAGGAAAGTTATGACCAACCTAGATAGCATACTCAGAAGCAGAGACATTACTTTGCCAACAAAGGTCCGTCTAGTCAAGGCTATGGTTTTTTCAGTCGTCATTTATGGATGTGAGAGTTGGACTATAAAGAAAGCCTAGCGCCAAAGAATTGATGCTTTTGAAGTGTGGTGTTGGAGAAGACTCTTGAGAGTCCCTTGGACTGCAAGGAGATCCAACCAGTCCATCCTAAAGGAGACCAGTCCTGGGTGTTCTTTGGAAGGAATGATGCTAAAGCTGAAACTCCAGTACTTTGGCCACCCTATACAAAGAGCTGACTCACTGGAAAATACTCTGATGCTGGGAAGGATTGGGGGCAGGAGGAGAAGGGGACGACAGAGGATGAGATGGCTGGATGGCATCACCAACTCGATGGACGTGAGTTTGAGTGAACTCCGGGAGTTGGTGATGGACAGGGAGGCCTGGAGCGCTGTGGTTTATGGGGTCACAAAGTCAGACACGACTAAACTGAATGCATTCCCCAGTAGCCCTTGTGATCAACAGTCTTCCCCACCTTCCAACACTTCTCCCTCTTCTGCCCCTTAGATAAGATCCTCTGTGGGGCTTACCTGAAAGCATGCCACCCACAAACATTAATAAAGGCATATGCTCCGGGTCTGTCCTTCTCTGGAGCTCTCTGCCTTGACCTCCCTGTGCTGTCCCTTGAAGCAGGCTAAGTACTTTCTCCAGGACCTGTAAGTAATAAATTTTTCTATTCCAACTTTTCTTGTGGTCTGCTGCTGAATCATGGTTCACTATCCACCACTCTGTGCTCTACTTAACACAGAGTTCAGTGTTAATTTGACAAATCTATAACAGCTACCAGTTAGGAGTAAGAATGGGAAACCATCTGAGCCACCAGGGAAGATCCAAACAAAGTTTTAGAAGTTGGGAATTCCTTGGCAGTCCATTAGTTAGGAGTTGGTGCTCTCACTGCAAAAGTCTTGAGTTTGATCCCTGGTCAGGTGACTAAAATCTCATAAGCTGCTCACATGGCCAAAACTTAAAAAGAAAAGAAAAAAAAAAAGCTGACAATTGAGTAAGCATAAAATAGTATTCTAGGATACTGAGACAGTAAGTGAAGCAGGAAAAAAAAAAAAATAGGATGACTACCAAATAGTATTAAACAGTGAGGTTAATGGTCCTAAATTTAAATTTACATAAGACCAGTCATCATGTTTTAGAGTTTTTCTCTAGCCATGTTTAGCCCTCTGGATGTAGGCACACGGTAGATGGAGAGAGTTGGAATAAATGTTTGAAATTTTGTAAACATGCTATGACTACTATTTTTACTATTATGCTAATTTTCTCTTTACTAGGAATTAACATGTTTAATGCATGATCACGATACACTGCCTTCAACCAGGTTTTCCTTTTACTTGTGCTTCTTTTATTAATAATGAAACTAAACATACTTTTAGAAATTGAAATGCCTTTCCCCTGTAAATTTGCCACTGCCTGTCAATATACCTACAATATACCCCATGGACTGTAGCCTACCAGGCTCCTCCCTCCATGGGGTTCTCCAGGCGAGAGTACTGGAGTGGGTTGCCATTTCCTTCTCCAGGGGATCTTCCCAACCCAGGGATCGAACCCAGGTCTCCCACATTCCAAGCAGACGCTTTAACCTCTGAGCTACCAGGGAAGCCCTATTTTACATCTTACTGTTTTTATTGATTTACAAAACTATTTTATATATTAAAAATATATGTCCCTTGCCTATCACTTGTCACTAACATATAATCTCAAATTTTCATTTGAATGTGTAATTTACCATTATAAAACCATAATGTTGCAAAAGAATGCTACTTCCATTCAAGGTACAGTTGACTCATGAACAATGCACGTTTGAACTGTCAGTGTCCACTTACAGTGGATGTCTGTCAACAGTAAACACTGTAGAACCACGAGTCCATGGTTGGTTAAACTATGGATGCAGTGATACAAGACCATGGAGGCTGACTGTATTTTATACAAGGATTAACCCCCAGTCATTCCAGGCTCAACTGTATATGGATCAAGAGAAAAACTGAGGGCTTCCCAGGTGGCGCTAGTGGTAAAGAACCTGCCTGCCAATGAAGAGACGTAGAGATGCGGGTTCAGTCTTTGGGTCGGGAAGATCCCCTGGAGAGGGCATAGCAACCTACTCCAGTATTCTCGCCTGCAGAATCCCATGGACAGAGAAGCCAGGCGAGCAACAGTCCATAGCACTGCAAAAAGCTGGACACAACTGAAATGACTTAGCATGCACACACACACAGGAAAAATATTAATAACTTCAAATTCCAACGAATAGGGCATGATAGGGTTTAGTCAGGGAAAAAGGCCCAGGTTGAGACAGTCAAGATATTAATTCTAGTCAGAAAATTCCTCTATAAATCCTTTCTGAATATACTATGAATCTATGTTTAACTTCTCAGAAATTAAACTTAACACAGATAAATTCTTTCTAATTCGCTCACTTCTAAAACACTATCATCAAAATAAATTCTAATGGTCCTTTTAAATGAGATAATGGAAAAGTAGACTATATGCCACAAACCCCAAACAAAGGCATTCCTGCTGCTTCCAAATTAGCTTGGTACCAGAGCAATTATCTCCTATGATACATGTATGTACATAACTCACTCACACTCTAACTCAGTGCTATTCATAGTGTGGGTCACCAAAGAAGAAGCATCAGCATCACCTAGGAGCTTGTTAGAAATGTACCATCCTCCACGCACCCTGAAAGTAGAAACTGTGAGGGAGGAGTCCAGCAATCTGTATTTGACAAAAAGATGCTATGGACTGAATGTTTCATATCCATATGTTGAAGCCCTAATCCCCAGTGAGAGGGTATTTGTAGGTAGGGCCTTTGGAAGGGTCATGAGAGTAAGGCCCACACGAATAGGATTAGTGGGAGAGATTAGAGAGAAAGATGATCTCTCTCTCCTATCATGTGAGCATACTTCAAGAAGGCAGCTGTCTGCAAGAGAGCTCTCCCAAGGAATGGAGTTGGCAGGCACTTTGATATTGGGTTTCCTCGCCTCCAGAACTACGAGAAATAAATGTTTGTTGTTTAAGCCACCCATTCTATGGAATTCTGTTATAGTAGCCCAAACTGACAAGAGACAAAGCCTCAGATAATTCTAATACACACTAAATCTGAGAATCACTGAAGTAACAGTAACTGACACACTTCTCAACCGATTAAGGTGAATAATATTGAAAGGATAGGTCATAAATGAAATATGAATCTTCACATAAACTTCCAAAATAGACCTCAATGATATATTTATAACAAAAAATTCCAAAGACCACCATGTTACAGTTTTGAAGTTGAAAAAAAACAGTTTAAAATCTATATAGAGATTTGTCCCGCAACTCCTGGTCGCATGGGATGTCTAATATTTTCCTAACAGGAAAATTCTCCCAAGAGAAAACAATGCTACAATATGAATACAATATTTTTTATTTGGAATAATATAATGAAAACAATTGCTTTGAGTTTAAAGATCATCAACCTATCTGGTCAATTCAATTAATATACAGTCTATGTATTTACAAGACATTAAAAAAAGGTTACTAAAAATAAAGACACTGTCAAGAAGTTGATGATGATCAATGACTGAAACAAACTCCTGTTTAGCTAATTAGAACCACTGATGTGCAATAATGATGTGAGCTAAGAATATTTGCAGACTTCTTTAGAATGAAAAATGAAGTGAAAAGAGGCTGTCAAATTTGTACGAGTTTAAAGCTCCAATCACTTTTCCCAAGAGTATGACCCATTTAAACATTTAACATTGCTGTACTTAGCCACATGAATTACCATGCCAACTTTTTTTCCATTTTTCTAAACTGAAAAATCTGAGAAATTATTCTAAAGCATTAAGAAACAAAATTTTATTGTGTTATAGACCATGCCATATATTATACAATATGACAGGATCATATTTTCTGGGCTTGAGCCCATTTTTAATGAGATGTCAAAAATGAAATATTAGAGTCTAAAAGAAACATTTAACTATAAATGAGGCAATGATATTGGCCTGAATTAGAAAACAAAGAAAATAAGAAAGCAAAACTCACTGATGTTGATTATTTTTAATTAACAAATTACACTGATGCAAAAAATATAAACACTGTATTAACATTTCCTTTAAGAACAGAATCTATTAAAATGTATATTTTATTCTTATTAAGGGCTTTCCATTTAAATGCATTCTCAATTTCTATTAAGCATTAAAATTCTGAAACAGTAACACTAATAAAAATGGAAATTTAGAGAAATGAGAATTATACCATTACAAGTTATTTATTCTTTTATCCACAAACTGCTTTATAACTATTTTCTATTTTCAATATGTATAGCAAATTACTAGAATGGTATCAATGAATAATATAATAATAAGATAACTTGAAAAAGAGAAAAACTATAAAACTTGACATATTTTTCAGACACACTTATTCCACAGTAAAACCAGCTTTACAAAAAAAAAAACAAACTAATATTCTGAATGAAAATAAATTACTAAGTCCACAAATCCTAATCAACTCTGGTATAAAAATATTTTATAGCTCCAAGTACACTTGAAATACCTATTTTGTCTAAGATCAGAAGTTAATTTTTATTATATAATCCAGAATCCCTATTATATTTTGTTTGCATGTCTAATACAGCAGCACAGGTTCAATCACTGGTCAGGAAACTAAGATCCCATATGCTGCATGGCATGGACAAAAAATAAAAATAAACTATATGTGAAAGCCAAAATTTGTGCTGGAAGAGGTAGCCTGAGACATGAAAAATTATTCTTTTTACCCTGTTCAATCAGGTAGCTCCAAACTAGAACAAAGAATAAAATTAGGCTACAATATCTGAATCCAAATTTTTTAAATTATGGAGTATTGATAACTCTTTAAACAAAGAAGCAATAACTTAACAGAATTAACAGATTAGATTTAATACATGACTAAACAGTATACTAGATAACATCATTTCTAAGTACACAAAGTTGAAACTCAAAACAAAATCTTCCCTATTTTATAGTTGGAAATTAAATGACCTTATTTAGTTTCTGATTTTCTTGTTCCCTTTTTTAAATCACAAGCCCAGTTACTTCTATATATACTCAACATTTATCTAAAATATCCATAAAAGAATTAGAAAAGATTGTGTTATATGTCTTTAATAATTGTGCAAATATTTTTTACCCAGAATCAAGAAGTCTCTTATAGTGTTCAAAAATATCAGCACTTCAGAACAGACTGTTTTAACATCTGCACATCACCAGGGCTGCCTCCAAGGATTTTTAAATGATGCCTGCCTGTGCTGAATAAAGTGCTAACTTGCACCTTGCATTTCAAACTGTGTCCTGAGCAGCCATCCAGTTGGTACAACACCAGCTGAATTCCCACAGGCCACTGTTCACTCAGGCTTGACTGCAATTATCATGTCAATATTTTGTGCTCTGATATGCAGATATGCACACATGTAAGCTGCATAATACCTCCTTCTCCATGGAATGTTGACTTATGTTCAATGTTCTGGGAATTTTTAATGAAACTAGAAATAAACTTTCACCAAATGATAACAATCACAATTATTTTCCCTTAAAATAAAAATTTATATTTCTGTGTCACCCTCTGCCATGCATAAAAAGAATAATTTTTAAGTAACTTTGTTTCACTAGAATTTCAAAATTCTTCCATTTAAAACTCTTCATAAAAGTTAACAGACTATTAGTCAGCTTCTTGCATCTACACTAAGAGTTCAAATGCATTTCTTCATACTTTATTGGATGTTCTTTTACCTTAAACAGTAGACTACTTCCAATTAAACACCCTTCTGTTAGTTCCTTTGACCATCTTTCCATCCATCCACATCATTGCCTAGGCATTCATGGCTGTTGCAACAAGAAAAGGGCTCAGCAAAAATATATTTCTGTCCTGTGTGGAGCTGCCTAGCAGCACTGCTGCCAGATGGAAGAATTCTGGCAGCTACACTTCTGGGGTCTCCAACCAGCCATGCTACTACCATGCTCCAAAATGCAACCCTTTTGCAGGCTGTGTTGGCTTAAAACACAAGAGACAGTGTACAACCATACAGCAGCTGTGCAACCCATGTGTTTAGGAGTGGAATTGAGCATAAGGGAGGTTTTCTCAATCATGAGAATATATAATATAACCTTATAACAACAGCCTGCTTATTATTAAGCACCTAAACTTTAACTATAAACATTAATATGAGATAATCTCTCATCCTCTTTGAGGTTAAATCTTCAAATTAAAGTATTTCAAGGATATAGCATGTATATCTTAAGCAAATATGTAACAAATACTAAAAGTCTTCTTACTTCTTCAATTCCTTTTTATGGTTACCATTTTTCAAGACAGTTTTCATTTTGAAAAAGTGAATTCTTAAAAATAGAAGAGTACAAGGAAACAATTATTGAGAAGCCTATTAGACTGTAAGTATAGAATGCTAAAAAGAAAGTAAAACATATTTTTAGAATTTATACAAATATAAGGTGTTTGGATATAAAAACAATAGGAAAATAAAGCAATATCTATAGGTTTCATTTGAAAGTTTGTATGAAACAATAAAAGTATTAATTTTGATAAACTCTAAAATCTTCAATTTGAGATTTAGATATATGTTTGAATTTGAGTATTTAACTTCAAGTACAATATACATTGTTTTAAGAATTAAACATTTAATATTAATGAACTATTGGGAGGGATTGGGGGCAGGAGGAAAAGGGGATGACAGAGGATGAGATGGCTGGATGGCATCACCAACTCAATGGACGTTGAGTCTGAGTGAACTCCAGGAGATGGTGATGGACAGGGAGGCCTGGTGTGCTGCGATTCATGGGGTCACAAAGAGTCGGACACGACTGAGCGACTGAACTGAACTGAACTGACTGGTAACATCAAAAAGGAATTACTTTTGGAAGCCTATATTCTGGAAGATGCTAACTGGCTTTTCTCGATTCTCCAAAAACAAACTTAAAAGATACTTAAACTATAACATGATGTGGAGATGATGGTGATGACTATAATGCATTAACTCAAAACAACTCACTATTCTCATTTCACAAAAATGAAAACTAAGGTTAAAAAAAATGAAAAGAAAGCTAAAGTAGATAAAAGTAATTATTTTGCCTCGATTCATACAACAAGAAAGTGGTAGAGCCAAGGTTCCAAACCAAGTAGTCTTGTCTACATAGCTGTGTTCTTAACCATAAATCATTAAAAATAACTTCTTTACAGAAGTTCTAATGAAAGATGTGTAAATTTTTCCCTATCTTTAAACCTGTTAAATATTGAATCTCAGATTTTCTTCATCCTTAAAGATAAAAATATTCACCTTTCTAGTTTAGAGTCTCTTCCAGAATGTCAGAATTGCCTGTGAATCTGTGTTAAAATGCAGATAGTCCAATCTCATCATAAACCTTGATAAATCACATAAAGGTCATGAATAAATTATAGCTCAAAAAGCTCTTAAATGAATCTACTACTCAGTAAAGAAAACACTGATATAAATGAGTCTTTTTTCAATCTATAACTCCTCAATGATTACAATTAAATGAGACATTCCTTGCACATCCCTGATCAAAGTTTTGGCCACTTGAGAGAACTTTCAAGTATCAGTGCCAATTTTGAGTACCTACTACTGGAAAAGTTTTTAACTAGATGCTTCTCTAATTCCTGAACAAACTCTTTTTAAAATCCTCTTAACAGATGTGGAAACTGAGGCCTATAGAATTTAAGTTAGGAAGCGATGGAAACAATGCAATTTAAATTCTGGTCTGTATGACTTCTAAGTCTATGATCTCAACCATCCGTCACAGACCGAAAGTTTGTGTCTTTCAGTGACAATCCCTAACATGATGGTATTTGGAGCTGCAGAACTGGGAAGTAATCAAGTTATGAGAGTAGAGTCTTCATGAATGGGATTGTGCTTAGTCACTCAGTCATGTCCAACTCTTTCGTCCCCGTGGATTGTAGCCTACCAGGCTCCTCTGTCCATGGGGATTCTCCAGGCAAGTATATTGGAGTGTGTTGCTATGCCCTCCTCCAGGGGATCTTCCCAACCCAAGGATCTAACCCAGGTCTCCCACATTGTAGGTGGATTCTTTACCATCTGAGCCAGCAGAAATGCCCATGAATACTGCAGTGGGTAGCCTATCCCTTCTCCAGGGAAACTTCCTGACCCAGGAATCAAACCAGGGTCCCCTGCATTGCAGGCAGATTCTTTACCAGCTTAGCTACCAGGGAAGCCCATGAATGGGATTGGTGCCCTTAAGTGAAAATGAAGAGACCAGAGCTCTCTCTCCTTGCCATATGAGGATATAAGAAGTTGGCACCCTGCAACCCAGAATAGGACTCTCCACAGAACCTGATCTTGTGCTTCCAGTCTTCAGAGAGTAAGAAGTAAATATCTGTCGTGTAAGTCACAGAGTTTATCAGTCAGTTCAGTCGCTCAGTCATGTCCGACTCTTTGCAACCCCATAGACTGCAGCAGGCCAGACATCCCTGTCCTTCACAACTCCCAGAGCTCGCTCAAACTCATGTCCATCGAGTCGGTGATACCGAGTTTATGGAATTTTGTTAAAATAGACTGAGCTGAGAGACCATCTTTTCCCACTGTCAATTTGAAAATTCCTGACATTAAAATTTAATCTTAAATAGATTTCCAGAAGTTCTGATTTTATGCAAATCTCTAACTGATTCATGGGTGAATCACTCACAATTCATGAGTGAAAAATATTTAATCACAGAAAAAATGATTTTTTAATTTAACAAGCATGACAAAACAAACAAGATTTAAGACAAAATAAATGCTGGAAGAGCTTATTTAGTTAATAAAGGAGGTCAGGGAAGATATCTCTAAAATAATGATTACATTTTTTACTACCACTAGCTTCTAAGAGACACTAATGTTTTTTACTTTCCCTGACCCACTCTCTCTTAATGTAATAAGCAGAATTCTGAGCACATACTAGGCATTCAGGTAATAATTCTGAATTAAATTAAAAGTATTTATTAAGCATTAATAGGTACACAAACTCTAATACAATCTATATAAATCTAGAACTTAAAAGCTCATAAAAAACAGAAATTTCAAGAAGACTAAAGACAATAAAAATATCTATATTAATTGAATGCTTTGGTATTTTGTGCTGAGATGGGAGAGTATATTTTAAAAGAAAGAAACAATAGTCTTCATTAAGAACCAAAAGATACAAGGAAAATATCATATTTCTGTGCTGGCCCAATAAACCAAAAAGCTTTCATTTCTAGCATTATTATAGTTCAAAATTATGATTAGGCATAGTTATACTCCTCCATCAAATCATTAGCATGACCTCTGCAACAGATTTATTAATAGCTTCCAGTAATTACCTATTAAAATACAATTTCTTGAAATCACTATGAAATATATTCAAATTGTAATCTTGAATTTAAGATTCCTAATTTAATCTTAAATGGGATAAAATATCACTAAGTAATAAATGTACTTTATTTTTCAAAGTTTAAAGGCATTGTGGTTGTATCCTTTTCCCTGAACTAATAACTTAGAAACAACTTTAAAGTCTAGGATCTTAAAATAAACATAGATCACATTCACTTGTTTTCTTTTTTCTTAAGCAACAAGCATTTTCTTTGTTAACACTCAGGAGTTCATTTTCTCTTTAGGGAGTGGTTAACCACCCTTATGGCAGAAAGTGAAGAGGAACTAAAAAGCCTCTTGATGAAAGTGAAAAAACAGAGTGAAAAAGTTGGCTTAAAGCTCAACATTCAGAAAATGAAGATCATGGCATCTGGTCCAATCACTTCATGGCAAATAGATGGGGAAACAGTGGAAACAGTGTCAGACTTTATTTTGGGGGGCTCCAAAATCACTGCAGATGGTGACTGCAGCCATGAAATTAAAAAACGCTTATTTCTTGGAAGGAAAGTTATGACCAACCTAGACAGCATATTCAAAAGCAGAGACATTACTTTGCCAACAAAGGTCCGTCTAGTCAAGGCTATGGTTTTTCCTGTGGTCATGTATGGATGTGAGAGTTGGACTGTGAAGAAGGCTGAGCGCCGAAGAATTGATGCTTTTGAACTGTGGTGTTGGAGAAGACCCTTGCGAGTCCCTTGGACTGCAAGGAGATCCAACCAGTCCATTCTGAAGGAGATCTGGGATCTCTTTGGGATTTCTTTGGAAGGAATAATGCTAAAGCTGAAACTCCAGTACTTTGGCCACCTCATGCAAAGAGTTGACTCATTGGAAAAGGCTCTGATGCTGGGAGGGATTGGGGGCAGGAGGAGAAGGGGACGACAGAGGATGAGATGGCTGGATGGCATCACTGACTCGATGGACATGAGTCTGAGTGAACTCCGAGAGTTGGTGATGGACAGGGAGGCCTGGGGTGCTGCGATTCATGGGGTCGCAAAGAGTTGGACACGACTGAGCGACTGATCTGATCTGATCCGATATTGACTATCCCTGAGAACATTACATTACATGCATGGTTGAAAAGAATGTCTCTTCTAATTTTTCTTGGATACAGTGTCCTGTAAATATCAATTTAGTCCAACTGGTCTATGGGGTCACATAGGATTCTGTTGTCTTATTTAATTTTTTGTCTGGTTGATATGTCCATTGATGTCAGTGGGATTCTGTAGTCTCATATAATTATTGTATAGATCATATGCTGATCCATAACACAAGATTTACAAGTTTAAGAAGACTGAAATCACATCAAATATCTACACAACCACAAATCATGAAATCAGAAGCCATGAAATCAGAAATCAGTAACAGGAGGAAACTGGGAGACTTGCAGATATGTAGAAATTAAATAACACACTTTTGGACAACAAAAAATAAAAAATAATTTTATACAAATGAAAAAGTACTTTAAAACTCTGTGGAATAATAATAACAATTCTAAGAGAAAAAAACTATGGCAAGGAATGCCTACATTAAGAAAAAGAAAGATCTCAAACAACCTAAATTTACACTTCAAAGAACTTAAAAAAAAAAGACCTCAGGCCAAAAATAGCAGAAGAAAGGAATTAATAAAAAATAGAGCAGAAATAAATGAAACAAGTAGGGACTAAAAGAAAGAAAAAATATCTATGAAATTGAGTTGTTTTATTGATAAACAAAATTGACAAACCTTTAGCGAGAAAAATGAGAGAAGACTCAAAACTATAGATGAAATAAGACATTGTACAAAAGATACAACAGAAATACAAAGCATAGTTAAGAGACTACTATAAAGAATTATTTGCAAACAAATTGGATAACATAGAAGAGATGGAATAAATTTGCGGAAAGAGACAACCTACCAAGACTTAATCATGAAGAAAGAGAAAATCTGAACAAGGCTAAACTTTAAGATATTCCTTGAAATGAAATTAAAAATATCCTGACAGTGAAAGCAACTCTTCCACCTAAGCTGAGTAAGAGCCTCTTTCTCCATGAACCACTGATGTGACCAGAAGCCTGATCTAGCATCCAAAGCTGCCACAGCAGCCCCTCCATCTCTTTCATGAAAGCCTCATAGACATCGTCCTTAGTCTGCACCGACACGGGAACAGATGGGCCAGATTTGGGTGCTGTTTTGGCAAGAGGCACAGCAGAATCATCCTCCGACATTTTCATCAGATTTCTTCCCCTACTCCAATTCCTTGGAAACTTGTGATCAAGGGGAACTTTGTTATTTGTTTTGGCTCTCTTATTGTGTGCTGTGGGCACTGGAGTAGAGATTTCTGGAAAAACCAGTTTATTTCACCCCCATCTTGCCTTTCATGTTTGAGTTCTTTTTAATATTTTCTTGTAAATATTTTGTAATATTGTAGTGAAATGGATCACAATGTCATTTCCTAATACAAAGCAATATATGTGGGAAGAAAATGTACAATTCTTTGATTAAAATTCCCACTGATCTAAAAAAAAAAAAAAGAAAGAGAAAATCTGAAAAGGAGGTTAAATTGAATCCAAAATACCTGCAAAAACCAAAGCTCAATTCCAATAGTTTATTGGTCATTTCTACCAAACATCTAAAAAAAATGAATTAATGCCATCCTTCTTAAACTCTTCCAAAATAGTCAAGAAAAAAATCACATTTACACTCATTTTCCACACCCCCATTATCTTGATAGCAAAACCCGGCAAGAGAACTACAAGAAAACTGCAGACCAAAATTCCTGATAAACGCAAGGTGTAAAAGTCCTCAACATTCTGGCAAACTGAATTTAACAGCACATTGAAAGGACCATACAACAAGATAAAGTAAGAGTTATCCCAGGTACACAAAGATGGTTCAATACATTTAAATTAATAAATGTGAAACACCACATTAACAGAATTAAAGAATAAAACTCATATATGATCATCTCAGTAGATGCAGAAAAGGAATTTCACAAAATAAAACATCCTTTTATGATAAAAAACACTCAACAAATTGAGTATAAATAGAATATACTTCAACATAATAAAAGATATACATGAGGAGTCCATAGCTAAAATAATACTAAACAGTTAAGGTTTGAAAGCTTTCCACCTAAGATCAGGAATAAGACAAAGATATTCACTGTCATTACTTCTATTAATATTTAGCATCATACTGGTGGCCTTCCCAGGTGGCGCTAGTGGTAAAGAACCCGCCTGTCAAGGCAGGTTAGACATAAGAGACACGGGTTCATTGGTTCCCTGGTTCGGGAATATCCCCTGTAGAAGGAAAAGACAATCCACTCCAGTATTCTTGCCTGGAGAATCCCATGGACTGAGGAGCCTGGCAGCCTACAGTCCACAGGGTTGCACAAAGTAGGACACAACTGAAACAATGACTTAGCACATGGTACTGGTGATCCTAGGCAGAGTACTCAGGCAAGAAAAAGAAATAAAAGGTGCCCAAATTAGAAAAGAAGTAAAACTGTTTTTCATTTTCAGTCATATGATCTTACATACAGAAAATCCTAAAGACTCCACCAAAACACTGGCAGAACTAATCAATCAATTCAATAAAGCTACAGTGCACAAAAATCAACATAAAGAAGTAAGTGTGTTTCTATACACTAACAATGAAACATTTAAAAAGAAATAAAGTGCTGGGCATACACACCAAGGAAACGAGAACTGAAAGAGACACATGTACCCCAATGTTCACTGCAGCACTGTTTACAATAGCCAGGACACGGAAGCAACCTAGATTTCCTTCGGCAGATGAACAGATAAGGAAGTTGTTGTACATATAAACAATGGAATATTACTCAGCTATAAAAAAAAATGCTTTTGAGTCAGTTCTAATGAGGTGGATGAAACTGGAGCCTATTATACAGAGTGAAGTAAGTCAGAAAGAGAAACACCAATGCAGTATATTAACTTAAAAAGACAGTAACAACGACCCTATATGCAAGACAAAATTACATTTGTGTGTCTTATGCAAGACAAAAGAGACACAGATGTAAAGAAGAGACTTTTGGACTCAGTGGGAGAAGTGGAGGGTGGGATGATTTGAGAGAATAGCATTGAAATATGTATATTACCATATGTAAAATAGATGACCAGTGCAAGTTTGATGCATGAAGCAGGGCATTCAAAGCCAGTGCTCTGGGACAACCTAGAGGGATAGGGTGGGGAGGGAGGTAGGGAGGGGGTTCAGGATGGGGGACACATGTGCACCTGTGGCTGATTCATGTCAGTGTATGGCAAAAACCACCACAATACTGTAAAGCAATTAGCCTCCAATTAAATAAATAATTTTTAAGAAAGAAATAAAACAATCCCATTCATAACAGCAGCAAAAACAATAAAAAAAAATTAGAAATAAGAAGGTAAAAGCACCTGTACACTGAAAACTATAAGACTTTGATGAAAGAAACTGAAAAAGATACAAATGAAAGATATTCCATGTTCATGAACTGGAATAAATACTACTACTAAAATATCCATAGCACATAAAGCCATATATATATTCAATGCAATCTCTATAAAAATCCTAAGGGCAATCTTCACAGAAATAAGACAAACAATTGTAAAATATTTGTGGAATCATTAAAGATCCCTAATAGCCAACGTAATCCTGAGAAAGAAGAAAAAGACTGGAGGCATCACACTTCACAATTTCAAATACATATGAAATCTATAGTAACCAAAATAATATGGTACTAGCATAAAAATAGACACATAAATCAATGGAATATAATCAAGAGCTCAGAAATAAACCCTCACATACGTAGTCAATTAACATTTTAATTGGGAGCCATGAATACTCGGTGGGAAAAGGAAATTCTCATTGGTAAATATTTTGGGGAAAACTAGATAACCACAGTAGAAGAATGAATTTGGACCCCTAACTACACCACTCCGGAGAACACAATGGCACCCCACTCCAGTACTCTTGCTTGGAAATCCCATGGACGGAGGAGCCTGGTGGGCTGCAGTCCATGGGGTCGCTAAGAGTCGGACACGACTGAGCGACTTCACTTTCACTTGTCACTTTCATGCATTGGAGAAGGAAATGGCAACCCACTCCAGTGTTCTTGCCTGGAGAATCCCAGGGACGGGGGAGCCTGGTAGGCTGCCGTCTATGGGGTCACACAGAGTCGGACACGACTGAAATGACTTAGCTACACCACTCACAAGAATTAAAGTTGCTTAAAAACTTAAAATATAAAAATTGAAAGTGTAAAACTTCTAGAAGAAAACTTGAGAAAACGTAACAATGCTCTTGACAACACTTTTTTTTTTTTAGATATTACACTGAAAGCACAAAAACGGGCAGAAATGAAAAAGTGGGACTAAATCAAACTAAAAAGCACTAAAATAAACTAAAAAGCACAGCAAAAGAAAGAGTCAACAGAATGAAAACGCAACCCACAAAATGGCAAAAAAAATTGCAGATCATAAATCTTATAAGAGGTTAATACCTAAAATACATAACACAACAAAAAAATCTGATTTTTAAAATGGGCAGAAAATCTGAATAGACATTTTTCCAAAGAGCATATACAAATGGCCTATAGGTACATGAAAAGATGCTCACTAACCATCAGGGAAATGCAAATCAAAATCAAATGAATTATCACTCCAAACCTGTTAGCTATCATCAAAAGACAAGTGATAACAAGTGCTGATGAAAAAGTGGAAAAAAAGAGAACCCTTGTACATTCTCAGATGGGAACATAAACTGGTACAGCCACTATGGAAAACAGTATGGAGGTTCCTCACACAATTAAAATAGAACTACCGCATGATTCAGCAAGGCAACGAAAGCTGGATCTTAAAGAGTTAATTACACACTCACGTTCACTGCAACATTACTCACAATAGGCAAGATACGGTAACAACCTAATTGTCCATCAATGGACGAAGAGATAAATAAAATTATATACATATAATGGAATGTTATTCAGCCTTAAAATAGAATGAAATACTTTCGTTTGTGACAACACGAATGAACCTGGAGGGCATTATGATACTTAAAATTAGTCAGACACAGAAAGACAAATACTTTGTGATCTAACTTATATGTGGAATCTGAAAAAGTCAAACTCATAAAAGCAGAAAGTAAAATGATAGTTGCCAGGCTTTAGGGGATGGGAGAACTGAGATGCTGTTCAAGGGATACAATATTTTGGTTATGTAAGATGAGTAAGTTCTGGAGATATAATATATAGCTTGGTGACTATAGTGATTAATATTATATACTTGAAATTTAAAGAGCAGATCTTAAGTAGCCAAAACACACACAAAAAAGGTAACTATGAGAAGTAATGGATATGTTAATTAGCTTGATTGCAAACATTTAACAATCTATATGAATCAAAACATCATGTTGTCATCTTAAATTTATACAATGTTTACATTTTGTTAATTATATCTCAAAAGTGTAAACAACATTACGCTTTTCAAAGAAAAGTGTAATGTCTTTAGGTATAAAAGTATAGAGAGAGAAAGCAAAATTAATGTTTGGAAAGAGTGCCAAAAAATGACAATTATACATATATAAGGTTTTAATACTTAAGTAGAATGTAGAAGTGATGTCAGATTATTCTATACTCATTTTTACACACCTATCTCATGATAATAAACTACACAAAGCTGGTGAGGATGCAATGAAATAGGTACTCATATATAGTGCTGCTGGCTATATATTGTATAGCTTCTTTAAAGTTCAAATACTTGATTCAAGATTTTCAAGTAGATTTTTTTCAAATATATTTATCACAGCAATATTTCTAACAGCGAAAAATGGATCTTCCTGTTGGGAAGATCCTCTGGAGGAGAAAATGGCAACCCACTCCAGTATTCTTGCCTAGGAAATCCCATGGACAGAGGAGCATGGCAGGCGACCAGTCCATGAGGTTGCAAAAGAGCTGGGCAAGACTTAGTGACTAAACAACAACTTAAAACTTACCAAAAATCAAAGCTAAAAGGCAGCAAAGTAAAAATTCAAACATATGTTTGTAAATCCATATCTCAGTTTCTTCCACTTGATGACTAGTCCTTTCTGAAAATTCAGTTACAACATCAGAAGTCAGAAATTATGCCACTGGTTCAAAGTAAAAGTAGTATGCAAAGAACCAAACAATCCAGACATCAAAGACTCAACTAAAAGTAAAAGCATCCTGCTTCATCAAATTTAGGTTTGCATATAAAATATTAAGTAAACAATCTGGTTAGAGTGGAGAATATAGAAATCAAATATACTGTAGAAAGGATAGTAATATTTATATTAAATATGTATAAAAAGAAACTATCAGAACTATCCATATGTGGATAATCAAATGATGCTTCATAATATTTTACACATTAAGTATCTAAATTATATAATTGTAATCTTTGTTTAATGTGTCTTTTAAGTGGTAGTAAAACCAAAAATAAATCCACATGATGGGCACATATAAACTACGAATAAGGAAAAGAACCAATAATACCTATAATTCTGCAAAAGGAAAGTGAGCACCCACTACTAAAGTATACTTGGTAAAATAGCCTGACTCGGATTTCTAATCCAAAATCAAATACAAGGTAGATATTTAATGAACATTCTTGAACAACAGATTGGAAACCTCAGCATTAACAGACGTCTTAGTTAAGGAAGCCAAAATTAATTCGAATGTATGTTCTCACTACTTCCTAATGCCTACTGCCATGTATCCTATCAGATTTGCTACAAGACTCTCCTGGGAGCATCTCTGGTGTCTCAGCAGTATAGAACCCGCCTGCGATGCAGAAGACGCAGGAGACGCGGGGCGATCCCTGGGTGGGGAAGATCCTCTGGGGGAGGGCATGGCAACCCACTCCAATATTCTTGCCTGGAGAATCCCATGGACAGAAGAGCCTGTACAGCCTCTGACTCCGGGGTCGCAAAGAGTCAGACACGGCTGAAGCAACTGGGCACGAACACAAGCATCAGTGAATCAAAGACAAAGACCTTTCTCAAAGAGATTTATAGTTACTCAGTGGGCACATATATGTGATAGAAATTAGAAAATCTACAGAAAAAATTATAAACAGGGTTCAACAAGATGAGACAGATTATCCTCAGGAAACATAAAGTTTCACTTATTCTGAGAATTAAAAATACTTCAAAAAGAAAAGCAATGAGAGAAATCCCCTCCTAGCAAGGTGAAATCTCCACGGCATAGGAAAGCTCTTTTTACGCATTTTGTAGCTTCCTCTACCTCACTGGCTGAAGCCACTTAACTGTTCTGAAGAACATTTAGATTGAAAAAGAACTATGGATACCTTCCTCTACCATTTCAAATATTCACTGAAGAGATCCTCTTAGAGCCTATCATGTTCTGAATAAAGATATGCTTCTTTAGCAAGGGCAGTTATAAGTATAGTTATTAATATGTACTGCTATTTTTGGTTTAATAGGTTAATCTTGCAATACCAATTATGATTGTGGGCATTCTGCTAAAACGGTAGTTACCTCATTATCTCATTTATAATCCCAATGGCAAATGTGTACACGATCATAGAAGTAAGGCTGTACTTCTTCCTCAATACAATTCACAATTCCAAAGCTACTTCCTGCTGCTGCTGCTGCTGCTAAGTTGCTTCAGTCATGTCCAATGCGACCACATAGATGGCAGCCCACCAGGCTCCCCCGTCTCTGGGATTCTCCAGGCAAGAACACTGGAGTGGGTTGCCATTTCCTTCTCCAATGCATGAAAGTGAAAAGTGAAAGTGAAGTCACTCAGTCATGTCCGACTCTTTGCGACCCCATGGACTGCAGCCTACCAGGCTCCTCTGTCCATGGGATTCCTTCTCCAATGCAGAAAAGTGAATAGTCAAAGCGAAGTCTCACAGTCGTGTCCAACTCTTAGTGACCCCATGGACTGCAGCCTACTAGGCTCTCCCGTCCCTGGGATTCCTTCTCCAATGCAGAAAAGTGAATAGTCAAAGTGAAGTCGCTCAGTAGTGTCCAATTCTTAGTGACCCCATGGACTGCAGCCTACCAGGCTCCTCTGTCCATGGGATTTTCCAGGCAAGAGTACTGGAGTGGGGTGCCATCACCTTCTCCAAAGCTACTTCCTACTTCACAACTATCCATATGCACAACTTGAAGATTATCTCATTTTATCTTTTTATAATACTTTTTACCTCCATTAATTTGCTCACTCTTGAAAAGAACCATATCTTCAAATATAAAGTGAAATTTAGACATCTTTATCATAAGTACTGCATTTAACTGCTTTTACTAAGGTTTTTTTTAATTTATTGAATACTACAAAGATAACAGTATATGTTATAATAAATATTCATGTTTATATAAATTAAAATTAAAATTCTAAAATAGCAAGAATTTTATTAACACATATATATACTTGATAATTTATCAAGTAATAAAGTTCATTTAAAATTCCAAGAGTCATTTTGTTGGTGAAATTATCACTTTCAAGATATTTCCAAAAATCCATTTTTCAAATTAGTATCTATAAGAAACTCAGTTTAATCCAAAGTGTGAGATGATAATTTGGGATCATTTGTTGTCTTTCATATGCTATCATAAATCAGATTATTTCATGACCTCAATGTGAAATTCAGAAAGTTCACTATTTTTCCATTTCAACCAGAAGTTATTTACTTTAAACCTTACTGATTCTTAAGCACAGATTTAGATACCAGCTTTCACATGTTAGGTGCATTTCTTCTCTGGTGAAAACAAACATATCTGAATATTAAAGGAAAATATAAATAATATTATCTTTGCTATGCAAATTAGAAATGCCTTTGGGATAAAACAAGGCCTCCAGGTATTTTAAAATAAGCAGATGCAGAAGTGTATTTCATGTTCAGTTTACTTCTTAACTACTTTAAATGCTATTGATCTCAGCATTGTTTATATATAATTATATCTAGCTCATTTTCCTTTGAAACATTTATTTTTGATGATAACATGAAAATTTACAAAAGACACTGAAAAGAATAAGAAAGCCTTTATCAATGCTACTGAGTGGCCAAATATTTATGTCGTGGTCTCATGTGAACATTTTAAAGTTACCATAATTGTTTATATTTTCTAATGCTTGAGATATTATTTGAACATTTATCTGTCTTTTCTTAATTGTTTAAAAAGAAGCAACATTTGTTTAAAAGGTAATTTTTATTGCTATAAGACAGTCTTAAAAATTTTAATATACAGTAAAGTACATTCAGAAAATTCAGATCATGGCATCCGGTCCCATCACTTCATGGCAAATAGATGGGAAAACAGTGGAAACAGTGGCTGACTTTATTTTTGGGGGCTCCAAAATCACTGCAGATGGTGACTGCAGCCATGAAATTAAAAGACGCTTGCTCCTTATAAGTTAAGTTATGACCAACCTAGAGAGCATATTCAAAAGCAGAGAGAGACATTACTTTGCCAACAAAGGTCCGTCTAGTCAAGGCTACGGTTTTTCCAGTGGTCATATGTGGATTCGAGAGTTGGACTGTGAAGAAAGCTGAGCGCAGAAGAACTGATGCTTTTGAACTGTGGTGTTGGAGAAGACTCTTGAGAGTCCCTGGACTGCAAGCAGATCCAACCAGTCCATCCTAAAGGAGATCAGTCCTGGGTGTTCATTGGTGGGACTGATGTTGAAGCTGAAACTCCAATACTTCGGCCACCTGATGCAGAGAGCTGACTCATTGGAAAAGACCCTGATGCTGGGAAAGATTGAGGGCAGGAGAAGAAGGGGACGACGGAGGATGAAATGGTTGGATGGCATCACCAAAACAATGGACATGGGTCTGGGTGGACTCTGGGAGTTGGTGATGGACAGGGAGGCCTGGCATGCTTCATTTCATGGGGTCACAAAGAGTCGGACACGACTGAGCGACTGAACTGAACTGAAAGTACTACAATCCTACTCAATGAGTTTCTGTCATCACCTCTTTGGATTCAGTTTATATTCTCCTGAGTAACCTTATAAAACTATAAATTTATTAAAGGAATGAAGATTTCTCAGTGATTTTCCAGATGACAGACTGGTTATGCCTGCCATTCATAGGAAAAACACAGCTTAGATTTACAGATATTTTTAAAACTTTTTGATTTGTTTACTAATTATAAATTTATTATATAACTCCCCTAAACAAACAAACAAAAAATCTAAAGGATAATTCCCAGTGGCAGTACTTGAAGGCCTACTCTTCTTTTTTTTTATTAATTTATTTTAATTGGAGGCTAATTACTTTACAATATTTTAGTGGTTTTCACCATACATTGATTGATATGAATCAGCAGCCATTTACATTTGTTCCCCATCCTGAACCCCCTTCCCTCCGCATCCCATCCCTCAGGGTCATCCCAATGCACCAGTCCTGAGCACCCTGTCTCATGCATCAAACCTGGACTGCTGATCTATTTCACATATGCTAATATACATGTTTCTATGCTATTCTCCCAAATCATCCCACCCTCGTCTTCTCCCACAGAGTCCAAAAGTCTGTTCTTTATATCCGTGTTGCTTTTGCTGTCTCGCATATAGGGTCATCATTCAGTTCAGTTCAGTTCAGTCGCTCAGTTGTGTCCGACTCTTAGCAACCCCATGAATCGCAGCACCCCAGGCCTCCCTGTCCATCACCAACTTCCAGAGTTCACTCAGACTCACATCCATCGAGTCAGTGATGCCATCCAGCCACCTCATCCTCTGTCGTCCCCTTCTCCTCCTGCCCCCAATCCCTCCCAGCATCAGAGTCTTTTCCAATGAGTCAACTCTTCGCATGTGGTGGCCAAAGTACTGGAGTTTCAGCTTTAGCATCAGTCCTTCCAAAGAAATCCCAGGGCTGATCGCCTTCAGAATGGACTGGTTGGATCTTCTTGCAGTTCAAGGGACTCGCAAGAGTCTTCTCCAACACCACAGTTCAAAAGCATCAATTCTTCTGCGCTCAGCTTTCTTCACAGTCCAACTCTCACATCCATACATGACCACAGGAAAAACCATAGCCTTGACTAGATGGACCTTTGTTGGCAAAGTAATGTCTCTGCTTTTCAATATGCTATCTAGGTTGGTCATAACTTTTCTTCCAAGGAGTAAGCATCTTTTAATTTAATGGCTGCAGTCACCATCTGCAGTGATTTTGGAGCCAAAAAAAATAAAGTCTAACACTGTTTCCACTGTTTCCCCATTTATTTCCCATGAAGTGGTGGGACTGGATGCCATGATCTTCGTTTTCTGAAAGTTGAGTTTTAAGCCAACTTTTTCACTCACCTCTTTCACCTTCATCAAGAGGCTTTTTAGTTCCTCTTCACTTTCTGCCATAAGGGTGGTGTCATCTGCATATCTGAGGTTATTGATATTTACCATCTTTCTAAATTCCATATATATGCATTAATATACTGTATCAGTGTTTTTCTTTCTGACTTACTTCACTCTGTATAATAGGCTCTAGTTTCACCCACCTCATTAGAACTGATTCAAATGCATTCTTTTTAACAGCTGAGTAATATTCCATTGTGTATATGTACCACAGCTTTCTTATTTGACAGCCTACTCTTAACTGCTAGAATTCTCAGATACAACAGCCCGCACATAGATTACGACAAGATAGTCTGAAGACAAAGACCCCCAAGTAATAGTTAATGACCTACTTCACTTGACTTTATGAGTAACTACATCAACTTTATAGATGCTGAATGTAGTCCAGTTGGGACCCTCCCATTTTAATTCACTTAATTATGTTCAACTGAATAAACACTCTAGAGCAGATATGACAAACAGGCTCTCTCACCTGTGCAAACGCATAGCAGAAGGCTGACCAGAATGCTATTTTAATTCAGAACTCAATAGGAAAGAGAGTTGTGAACACTCAGCAAAGACTACAAATGGAAGAGGAAGGAGGAGGACACAACACTCTCCCGTAGGGTAAAATCATCACTTATTAAACTGTTTAAGCCCCACTTTGAACACTGGGTTCCAACAACATCAGTACTGCTGCTACTGCTACTAAGTCACATCAGTTATGTCCGACTCTGTGTGACCTCAGAGACGGCAGCCCTCCAGGCTCCTCTGTCCATGGGATTCTCCAGGCAAGAACACTGGAGTGGGTTGCCATTTCCTTCTCCAGTACTGCTGCTGCTGCTGCCGCTAAGTTGCTTCAGTCGTGTCTGACTCTGTGCGACCCCATAGACGGCAGCCCACCAGGTTCCCCCGTTCCTGGGATTCTCCAGGCAAGAACACTGGAGTGGGTTGCCATTTCCTTTTCCAATGCATGAAAGGGAAAAGTGAAAGTGAAGTCACTCAGTCGTGTCCGACTCTCCAGTACTACTAACTCCCAAATCTAGTGTCAAAATATAAGATTTAAAAAACATAATCATCTTTCACTCCTACAAAAAAGAACTAAAATGTACTTTTTCCTTCTGTCTCCCTCAAAACACAACCAAAACCCATGGTCGTTATATATAAAATAAACAGGAAAACTCCAATGGTGTGAGGGGCAAAAGGCAGACTGGCTAGGAATCTTGAAAGAAAGATTGTTAAGAAACAACACAGTGATAAGAAAATTATGATTTTCTTTTTGTCTCATATTTCCCAGACCTGGAGCAAAAAATGTCAATGACCTAATGCGGTATAAATGGTGCAATGAGCGCAGTAAGGATGACCCAGAGGGATGGTATGGGGAGGGAGGTGGGAGGGGAGTTCAGGATTGGGAACACATGTACACCCGTGGAGGATTCATGTTGATATATGGCAAAACCAATACAATATTGTAAAGTACTTAGCTTCTAATTAAAATAAATAAAAATTTTAAAAAAAGAAAAAAAAAAGAAGAAGAAAAGTGGAGTCGTTCAGTCATGTCTGACTCTTTGCGAGCCCATGGACTGTAGCCTACCATGCTCCTCCGTCCATGGGATTTTCCAGGAAAGAGTACTGGAGTGGGCTGCCATTTCGTTTTCCAGGGGATCTTCCTGACCCAGGGATCGAACCTGGGTCTCCCGCATTGTAAACAGATGCTTTACCATCTGAGCCACCAGGGAAGTCAGTAAGAAAAAGTCCTAGCAAAAACGGAACAGGAAGGGGATAGCCTAATAAAAAAAGAAAACATTTACACAATAACCACTCTACCCCAGCCTATCATTCTCTACAAAAAAAAAAAAAACAACTCTTGTTTCAACTACCACCCACACCAGCAAAGGCCAACTGGGGAACCTAAACTCCAATTCTTGCAAAAGTGTAGTAAGACTCCCCACATCCCTTTCCCTACTGGGGCAGTGTCAGACGTGGGTAGTAGAGAGTCAGAGTGCTGGACCTTCACCACTGTCCAACAAAGGCTCCTGTCCCACCATGTCTCAGTGGAAGCCACACGAGGAGCCTTAAAGAAGCACTACTGCTCCTCCCAAACAGAATATGTCAGTGGAGTCATACGAGAGAGCGGTAAAACCCACGCCAATCCAGCAGTAATGAGAAGCCCTCCCCACTCCTCAAGCGTGGACATGAATCAAGACAGGAAATGAACTTCAAACCTCTCCTGTCAATAGAAAAGAAACACCACTTCTTCCCCTGGTGGACTGATTTCAGAGAAAGCAAACTTAACAAAAGGTTTAAATAAGACACACAGCCCATCATATCTGAACGACTAGCTGTAATTAAATCACTAATCATACCAAAAATTAAGAATATATAAAACTGAATAAAAAGCAATCAATAAAAGTTAAAACCAAAATGACAGAAATGTTAGAATTATTCAACAATTTTAAAGCAGCCATAATAAAAATGGTTTAACAAGCAATTATAAAGACATAAGAAATAAGCTAGAAGCCTCAGCAAAGTAGAAAGTCTCAGCAAAGAGAGAGGATACAAAGAAGAACCAAATGAAAATTTCAGAAGTGAAAAGTATAAAAACCAAAATAAACAACTCAATGGATGGGCTCAATAACTTTCTGTAGAGAACAGAGAGTTCTCAGTGAACCAGAGAGAGTACAATAGAAATAAAAAGTACTAGTCCTCACTTCTGCTGAAGACATTAACTTTATTTTTCTCTATAAAAATTTCTAGAAATCGTCCAATAAACCACAACTATAAATCTTTACAAAATTCTTAAGTTTCCCCACATGTTTTCAAAGATTATTCCCTAAACTTTATGACACAAAAAATGATATGAGCTAAAACCAATTTCATTACAATCCCAAAGAAAGGCAATGCCAAAGAATGTTCAAACTACCACACAACTGCACTCATTTCACATGCTAGTAAGGTTATGTTCAAAATCCTTGAAGCTGGGCTGCAGCCGTACATAAACTAAGAACTTTCAGATATACAAGCTGGGTTTAGAAAAGGCAAAGGATCCAGAGATCAAATTACCAACATTCATTAGATCATAGAAAAAGCAAGGGAATTCCACAAAAACATCTACTTCTGCTTCACTATGCCAAAGCCTTTGACTGTGTGGATTACAACAAACTGCATAAAATACTTAAAGAGATGGGAATACCAGACCACCTTACCTATATCCTAAGAAACCTATATGCAGGTCAAGAAGCAACAGTTAGAAATGGACATGAAACAAAGGACTGGTTCAAAATTGGGAAGGGAGTATGACAAAGCTGTACACTGTCACTCTGCTTATTTAAATTATATGCAGTGTAGATCATACGAAATGCTGGGCTGGATGAAGTTCAGGATGGAATCCAGATTGCCGGGAGAAATATCAACAACCTCAGATATGCAGATGATACCACTCTAATGGCAGAAAGTGAAGAGGAACTAAAGAGCTTCTGGATGCGGGTGGAAGAAGACAGTGAAAAAAGCTGGCTTGAAAGTCAACATTCAGAAAACTAAGATCATGGAATTTGGTCCCATCACCTCAAAGGGAAAATGTGGAAGCAATGACAGATTTTCTTTTCTTGGGTTCCAAAATCACTGTGGACAGTGACTGCAGCCATGAAATTCGAAGACACTTGCTCCTTGGAAGGAAAGCTATGACAAACCTAGACAGTATATTCAAAAGCAAAGAAGACATCACTTTGCTGACAAAGGTCCATATAGTCAAAGCGATGGGTTTTCCAACAGTCATATAGGGATGTTAACCATAAAGAAGGCTGAGTGCCAAAGAACTGATGCTTTCAAATTGTGGTGCTGCAGAAGACTCTTGAGAGTCCCTTGGACAGCAAGGAGATTAAACCAATCTTCAAGGAAATCAACCCTGAATATTCACTGGAAAGACTGATGCTAAAGCTGAAGCTCCAATACTTTGGCCACCTGATGCAATGGGCCAACTCATTGGAAAAGACCCTGATGCTGGGAAAGATTGAAAGCAAAAGGCAAAGAGGGCAGCAGAGGATGAGATGGTTAGATAGTATCACTGACTCAATGGACATGAATCTAAGCAAACTCCAGGAGATAGGGAATGACAGGGAAGCCTAGCATCCTGCAGTCCATGGGGTCGTAAACAACAACAACGATGTTGGAGGCTTTAATGTAAAAACTTGTTACATCAAATATCTTATTAAGGAGTGTATGTACATTTATAAATAGAATTAGCAATAAGTGAACTAAAAGTTCTAGAGTTTTATGTATGACATACTATGGATTTTATTACATTCAGACTTTCTAAATAAAATTCTTCACTCTTAAGTTTTAAAAGTTTAGCCAATTTTAAATAATATTCAGAAAATAAAAAGAACAGTGCATCTACTACTGTATATAAAACAGATAACCAACCAGGACCTACCATATAGCACAGGGAACTATACTCAATATTTTGTAATAACCTATAAAGAAAAAGAATCTGAAAAAGAACATATATATAATAAATCACTGCTGTATGCCTGAAACTAACATGACATTATAAGTCAATTATTTTCAATAAGATAAAAAGAACAGTGATTTAAAAACCTTAGTCATTCATATCTGTTATAATTATGAAATGCATTTAGTTTAAAGGCATTAAACATATCAAGTATATGCAATTATTTAAGTACTTCATAACACTCTAGCTAACACCCATGATATATTTCATTCATTTGAGATTCTTAAAACACCCATGGATTATTTGACCTATCAGCATAGTGAATGATAGCAAAGAAAACTATCCTTAGTTATCTCCAACTAGAAATAAAAAAAAGAGAAGTAATCAAAAAAAGGGTAGTTTGATATGCATTTTACAAAATGTTAAAACAACAACTATTGTTTCAAATTTTTCAAAAGAAAAAAAATCAAGTTTTAAAATAAGACAACCCCAAGATCTCAATGGCTTAGCACGTACCTAAACCCAGTTACTTCTCTTTCACATTATTCTGTCAAAAGTTAGACGAGGATTCAAGAGGAAGAATGCTCTGATCTACTGAGTCACTCAGAGACTTAGGCTTCCTGAGTATATTTTTTGGGTGTGCTGAGTCCTGAAAATCCTCTCTATTCAGCTGGCAGATGAGATAAGAGAGCTGGTAGAAAGAAAAGCGCCTTAAAGTGACTATATTGTGCCAGGCCTAAAGGTGGTACAGGCATACCTCAGAGATATTATAGGTTTGGATCCAACAGTGCAATAAAGCAAACATCACAACTAAAGCAAGCCACGGATTTTTTGGTTTCCCTGTGCATATAAAATTATGTTTTAACTATACTGTAGTCTATTCATCATACAATATTATGTCAAAATATACATAATTTAATTATTTATTGCTAAAATTGCTAACCTAACCATCATCTGAGGTTTCAATGTCTTGCTGCAATCTTCTTCCTGGTGGTGGATCTTGCCTCAATATTGATGTCTGCTAACTAATCAGGGTGGTGGTTGCTTAAGGTTGGGTGGTTGTATCAATTCCTTAATATAAGATGACAATGAAGCTTGCTCAATGGATCAACTCTTCTTTTCATGAAAGATTTCTCTGTAGCATGCAATGCTGTTTGACAGCATTTTACCCATAATAGAACTTCTTTCAAAGCTGGAGCCAATTCTCTCAAACCCTGCTGCTGCTGTTTTATCAACTAAGTTTATACAATTCTTTCCATAAGTTTTTCAACTGAACCAGATTCATCAGAGGAATCACAATGGCAGCTATAGCCTTACAAAATGTATTTCTTAAATAGTAAGACTTGAAAATCAAAATTTCTTCTTAATCCATGATTTTCAGAATGAATGCTGTGTAACATGCATGAAAATAACATTAATCACATTGTACAACTCTATCAGAACTCTCTGCTATGACCCATCCATCTTGGGTGGCCCTGTACTGCATGGTTCATAGCTTCACTGAGTTAAACAAGCCTCTTTGCCACGACAAGGCAGTTATCCTTGGCTATACGGCATCACCAATGCAATGACATGAACTTGGGCAAACTCCAGGAGATGGTGAGGGACAGGGAGGACTGGGCATGCTACAGTCCATGGGGTCGCAGAGTTGGACACGACTGGGTGACTGAACAAAAATAAAGGTGCACTGGCTTCAAATTAAACCCACCAGCTACATTAGCCCCTAACAAGAGTCAGCCTGTCCTTTGAAGCTTTGAAGCAAGCCTGTTGATTTCCCTTCTTGAGCTATCAAAATCCTAGATGGCATCTTCTTCCAATAGAAAGCTGTTTCATCCACACGGAAAATCCCTTGTTTAGTGTAGCCACCTTCATTAAAAACCTTAGCTAGATCTTCCATAACTTGCTGCAGCTTCTACATCAGCACTTGCTGTTTCACCTTACCGATGCATGTTCTGGAAGTGGCTTCCTCCTTTAAACTCGATGAACCAGCTGCTACTAGCTTCAAACTTTTCTCCTGTAGTTTCATAACCTCTCTCAAGCTTCACAGAACTGAAGCGAGTTAGGGCCTTGATCTGCATTAGAATTTGGTCTAAGAGAATGTTGTGGCTGGTTGTGATGTTCTATACAGACCACTAAAACTTTCTCCATCTCAGCAATAAGGCTGCTTTGCTTTATCATTCATACATTCACTGGAGTAGCACTTTTAATTGACTTCAAGTGGAGTAGCACTTTTAATTGACTTCAAGAATTCTTCTTTCACAAGTTGGCTAACTAGCACAAGAGGCCTAGCTTTAGACCTATTTCAACTTTCAACATGTCTTCCTCACTAAGCTTATCATTTCTAGTTTTTGATTTAAAGTGAGAGAACTGGAACTCTTCTTTTCATTTAAACAGCGGCCACTGTAAGGGTTTTAATTGGCCTAATTCCAAAACTGTTGTGTCTCAGGGAATACAGAGGCCCAAGGAGAAGAAAGGGAGGGAATTGCCAATCAAAGGGATAGTCAGAACACATACGTGTATGTGTGCACAAAGTCACTTCAGTCTTCTCTGACTATGTGTGACCCTAGGACTGTAGCCTGCCAGGCTCCTCTAGCCATGAGATTCTCCAGGAAAAATATTGCAGTGGGTTGCCAGGTCCTCATCCAGGGGATCTTCCCGACCCAGGTATCAAACCCAAGTCTGTTACGACTCCTGCATTGGCAGGTGGGTTCTTTATCACTAGTGCACCTGGGATGTCCAGTAAGAACATATATATCATTTATCAATTACATTCACCATCTTACGCACAGTTTTTGGCACCCCAAAACAATTGTAATAACAACATTGACGATCACTGATCACACATCACCGTAACAAATATGAGCAAATGCTGTAGTCAAAATGCTGCCAATAGACTTGCTGGACACAGGGCTGCCACAAACCTTCAATTGGTAAAAAATGAAGTATCTGTAAGTGCAATAAAACAAGATATGCCAATATACACCCCCCCACACACACACAGCCAATTCACCAGAACTCAGTCAAAATATCATATCTAAAGGCAAGGGAAATTGGGAAACACAGTCTTCCTGGATGCCCCAAAAAAGAGTACAGATGATGGTTAGCACCAGCAGTCTCTGCCATAACAGTATCAGAACTTTATTAGAGGTCTGAAGAAATGAAATAATTATATATGAAATATTTTAAATACAGTTTGATATTCCTTATATTGCAGACACAAGTATGGTTTGGCCACAATTCTATGCACCAATAGGTTATATTTGCCCTGTTCATCACTGTATTCACAGTGCCTGGTACACTGCTGAGTCTTTCCTAAACATCCCATAAATATGTGATGCTAAATCAGTCGATTAATCAATAGAAAGAAACCATATTAAAATTATAATATTCAGTATCCACTAATTAACAACTTTCTAAATAACAGTGAAGCAGAAGCACTATATTTCTATATAAAGAAAATAAGAGCTGGTTTTCAGGGTAACTAACTCTTAACAAGTGACAATGTATTTTAAGTTTTACACTTTCAAGTTAGAAGGGTTATTTGAAGCTCATCTAAGAAAAGCAAAAATGGCCTAGCTTTCTTTCTCCTTCTAATAAAAAGCATAAATTAGACCTTCTAAATTCTTTTATTTTTAGTTTCAAGTCATATACCCAGAATGAGAGGCAATTTCAGTGATTCAAAAGTATGTACCAGGAACTATGTAAAGCAATCAAAAGAGATCCCAGATATTTATTTATAAGAATGCCAACATACTCCATCCATTTTAGGATTACTCGAGACTCTAAAACTATTCAAAGTCAATGTAAAAACAGGTTGTCAGAGTATCAGTGAACCAACTTGCCAAAATTTTCTGCTCTCATAGTTTGTGGCTGAAACTGATCTGGTCTCCTGGTAAGACTACTGCCCTAATTAGAACCAACACAAAACCTCAGAACTGATACCCTGCCTTACCACACTCCATGTCCCCAGTCATAATCATTATTCAAGAAGGCTTTAAACCACTCAGGTTTCAAATAAATAAACCAAAATAGGAAAAAGGTGTTTATAACAAATGGCACACAGAATATAACAAAATAAACATTTGTGGTTAATAAATGCTGCTTAATATAGGCTATTTATTCAAGTAACTTTAGAATTTTCAAAATAAGAGGCCTCAAAATCTGCTATGCTAATATATACAATTTTCAAATTAACAGATCAACACATTCAGAATCAGAATGGTCACATATTTTTATCTATTTTTAATCAAATTATATATGTTACATTTTCACTCAAACATAATAATTTAAATAATAAAAAGACATTAAAAAACAAACAAAAAACAGCACTTCTCGACACTCATTAATGTCTTCCTTAAGTGATGTACACTTTTGCAATTTCTTTTCGTTGCTAAAATTCCTTTAATAAAATGAGGAACTGTCTGTTTCTCCTCATGTATTTCGTATTAAAATTTTTTTACTGTGGTAAGAAAATGCAATATTAAATCTATCCTCTTGAGTTTTAAGTGCACAATACAGTATTGTTAAATACAGGTATAATACTGTACAGGAGATCTCTAGAACTTTTCTTGCATAGCTGAAACTAAATACGCACTGAACAAGATCTCCTCCACTTCTGCCTCTCCAACAGACCTCCCTCCCCAAAAAACAGTTCTACCTTCTGTTTCTATGAGTTTGATTATCATAGATACTTCATGCAAGTGGAGTCATGGAGTATTTGTCCTTCTGTAACTATCTTATTTTACTCAGCATAATATTCTCCAGGTTTATCCATGTTGTTACTGCAAGATTTCCTCTCTTTTTTTTTTAATTTTATTTTATTTTTAAACTTTACAGTATTGTGTTAGTTTTGCCAAATATTGAAATTAATCTGCCACAGGTATACATGTGTTCCCCATCCTGAACCCTCCTCCCTCCTCCCTCCCCATACCATCCCTCTGGGTCGTCCCAGTGCACCAGCCCCAAGCATCCAGTATCGTGCATCGAACCTGGACTGGCAACTCGTTTCATATATGATATTATACATGCTTCAATGCCATTCTCCCAAATCTTCCCACCCTCTCCCTCTCCCACAGAGTCCATAAGACTGTTCTATACATCAGTGTCTCTTTTGCTGTCTCGTACACAGGGTTATTGTTACCATCTTTCTAAATTCCATATATATGCGTTAGTATACTGTATTGGTATGTTTCTTTCTGGCTTACTTCACTCTGTATAATAGGCTCCAGTTTCATGAACCTCATTAGAACTGATTCAAATGTATTCTTTTTAATGGCTGAGTAATACTCCATTGTGTATATGTACCACAGCTTTCTTATCCATTCATCTGCTGATGGACATCTAGGTTGCTTCCATGTCCTGGCTATTATAAACAGGGCTGCGATGAACATTGGGGTACATGTGTCTCTTTCCCTTCTGGTTTCCTCAGTGTGTATGCCCAGCAGTGGGATTGCTGGATCATAAGGTAGTTTTATTTCCAGTTTTTTAAGGAATCTCCACACTGTTCTCCATAGTGGCTGTACTAGTTTGCATTCCCATATAGTGAAAATGAGTATACTACCCAAAGCAATCTATAGATTCAATGCAATCCCTATCAAGCTACCAACAGCATTCTTCACAGAGCTAGAACAAATAATTTCACAATTTGTATGGAAATACAAAAAACCTCAAATAGCCAAAGCATCTTGGAAAGAAGAATGGAACTGGAGGAATCAACCTACCTGACTTCAGGCTCTACTACAAAGCCACAGTTATCAAGACAGTATGGTACTGGCACAAAGACAGAAATATAGATCAATGGAACAAAATAGAAAGCCCAGAGATAAATCCACGCACATATGGACACCTTATCTTTGACAAAGGAGGCAAGAACATACAATGGATTAAAGACAATCTCTTTAACAAGTGGCGCTGGGAAAACTGGTCAACCACTTGTAAAAGAATGAAACTAGAACACTTTCTAACACCATACACAAAAATAAACTCAAAATGGATTAAAGATTTAAACGTAAGACTAGAAACTATAAAACTCCTAGAGGAGAACATAGGCAAAACACTCTCCGACATATATCACAGCAGGATCCTCTATGACCCACCTCCCAGAATATTGGAAATAAAAGCAAAAATAAACAAATGGGACCTAATTAAACTTAAAAGTTTCTGCACAACAAAGGAAACTATTAGCAAAGTGAAAAGGCAGCCTTCAGAATGGAAGAAAATAATAGCAAATGAAGCAACTGACAAACAACTAATCTCAAAAATATACAAGCAACTCCTACAGCTCAACTCCAGAAAAATAATATCTGGGCTCGTTTTTGGTTCCACATGAATTTTAGCATTGTCCTATTGTGAAAAGTACATTGGGATTCTGATAGGGACAGAATTACATCTGTAAATTGCTGAGTATTATGTGAACCGTGAACTTCCAGATGTTCAAGCTGGTTTTAGAAAAGGCAGAGGAATCAGAGATCAAATTGCCAACATCGGCTGGATCATCGAAAAAGCAAGAATGTTCCAGAAAAACATCTATTTCTGCTTTACTGACTATGCCAAAGCCTTTGACTGTGTGGATCACAATAAACTGTGAAAAATTCCAAAAGAGATGGGAATACCAGACTACCTGACCTGCTTCTTGAGAAACCTATATGCAGGTCAGGAAGCAACAGTTAGAACTGGACATGGAGCAACAGACTGGTTCCAAATAGGAAAAGGAGTACGTCAAGGCTGTATATTGTCACCCTGCTTATTTAACTTCTATGCAGAGAACATCATGAGAAACGCTGGGCTGGAAGAAGCACAAGCTGGAATCAAGATTGCCAGGAGAACTATCAATAACCTCAGATATGCAGATGACATGACTTTTATGGCAGAAAGTGAAGAGGAACTAAAAAAGCCTCTTGATGACAGTGAAAGTGGAGAGTGAACAAGATGGCTTAAAGCTCAACATTCAGAAAACAAAGATCATGGCATCCGGTTGCATCACTTCATGGGAAATAGATGGGGAAACAGTGGAAACAGTGTCAAACTTTATTTTTCTGGGCTCCAAAATCACTGCAGATGGTGATTGCAGCCATGAAATTAAAAGACACTTACTTCTTGGAAGGAAAATTATGACCAACCTAGATAGCATATTCAAAAGCAGAGACATTACTTTGCCAACAAAGGTCCATCTAGTCAAGGCTATGGTTTTTCCAGTGGTCATGTATTGATGTGAGAATTGGACTATAAAGAAAGCTGAGTGCCAAAGAATTGATGCTTTTGAACTGTGGTGTTGGAGAAGACTCTTGAGAGTCCCTTGGACTGTAAGGAGATTCAACCAGTCTATCCTAAAGGAGATCAGTCCTGGGTGTTCATTGGAAGGACTGATGCTAAAGCTGAAGCTCCAATACTTTGGCCACTTCATGCGAAGAGTTGACTCATTGGGAAAGACTCTGATGCTGGGAGGGATTGGGGGCAGGAGGAGAAGGGGATGACAGAGGATGAGATGGCTGGATGGCATCACCGACTTGATGGACATGAGTTTGAGTGAACTCCGGGAGTTGGTGATGGACAGGGAGGCCTGGCGTGCTGTGATTCATGGGGTCGCAACGAGTCAGACATGACTGAGTGACTGAACGGAACTGAACAGATATTTAAACAATATTTAGCTTTCTCAACTATGAATACTCTATGAACCCAGGATGTTGTTCCAGTTATTTGTGTTTTAAATTTCTTTCATTGATATTTCAGTGTACAAGTCTTTTACCTCCTTTGTTATTATGTTTATTCCCAAGTTATTCTTCCTGACAATATTATAAAAATATTTACAGATATTATAAAGATATTTTGAGGACAGCTGATTTAAGACAGTCCTTTGCTAGTATACAGAAACACAACTGATTTTTGTATATTGATTTTGTATACTCCAACACTATAAAATTTGTTTATTCTAATAGTTTTTTGTGGAATCATTAGGGTTTTCTACAGGTAGATATGGCATCTCTAGAGAAAATCTTCTTCCTTTCCAACTTAATGCCTTTCATTTCTTTTGCTTGCCTAATTCCTCTGGCTAGGAATTCCAATATTGTGTTGAACAGAAGAGCAGAGAGTAGGCATCTTTGCCTTGCTCTGCTCTTAAAGGAAAAGCTCTCAGCTTTTCATTATTAAATAGTATTTGTTAGTAGTGGGATTTTCACATATGGTCTTTATTATGATGAGGTAAATTCCACCTATAACTAGTTTATTGAAAGATTTTATTGTGTAATTCAATGAAACATTGGATTTTGTTAAATGCTTCTTCAGCACTGCAATGATCATGTAATTTTTATACTTCATTGTGTTTATGTAGTGTGTTACATTTATTGATTTGTGTAAGTCAAACCAGCCTTAAACACCTCAGGAATGAATCCTACTTGATTGCGGTGTGTGATCCTTTAAAAGTACTGTTCAATTCAGGTTGCTATCATAGTTGCTATAGTAGTATTTTGTTGAGGATTTTAACATCTATTTCTATCAGGGATATTGCTCTACAGTTTTCTTATTTGTCTTTTCTAGCTTTAGTATCAGGGTAATGTTGGCCTCATAAAATGAGTTTAGACATGTTTACTCAGCTTCAATTCTTTTGGATGCATTTAAGAAGTGTTAATATGTCTTTAAATATTAGGCAAAAGTCACCAATGAAGCCATCTGTTTCTACAGTTTCCTTTGTTTGACAGTTTTTGCTTACTGATTCAATCTCTTTACTCATAGATTTCTCACTTTTTTTATTTCTTCAGAATTCAGTTTTGGTAGCTTGTCTATTTCTATGAATTTATATGCTTCTTCCAAGTTATACTATTTGTTGGTATAAATTTGTTCATAATAGTGTCTCAGAATTCTTTGTATTTGTGGGATCAGTCGTAATGCTGCTTCTTTCATCTCTGGTTTTATTTAAGCTTTTTTTCTCTTAATTACTCTAGCTAAAGGTTTGTCAATTTTGTTGATCTTTGCACAAAAACAGCTCCTAGTGTCACTGATTTTTTTTCCAACTCTTAGTTTTGTTGGGCTTTCGCTACTGCTTTTCTGATCTCTACTTTTATTCCAGTTCTGTTTTTATGTCTTCCCTCCTGCTTACCCTGGGCTGTTTACTTATCCATTTCAAGTTCCATGGGGTGTAAAGTAGGTTCTTTTTTTTTTTGATCCTCATTTTTTAATGTAGATTTTTTATCAATGTAAAATTCCTTCTTAATACTGCTTTTGCTGCATCTCATTTCATTTGTCTCAGATTTCTTACTTCCCTTTAATTTCTTCTTAAGTCACTGGTTCTTTAAGAATGTGTTATCTAATTTTTACATCTTTGTGTATTTTCCAGTTTTATGTTCTTTATTCCTAGTTTCATTCCACTGTCATTGGAAAAGATACAGATATGACTTTAATTTTCTTACATTTGTTAATACTTGTTTTGTTACCTAACATGTGATTTACCCTGAAAATGTTCCATGGGCACTTGAGAAGAATGTGTATTCTGTTGTTATTGAGTAGATGTGCTATCTAATTCTGTCAGTTCCATTTGGTCAATAGTGCCATTAAAGTCCACTATTTTCTTATTGATGGTCTATCTAGATACTCTCTCATTACTGAAAGTGGGGTACTGAAGTCTCCTACTATTATTGTATTATTTTAGCTATTTCTCTCTTCAGATTTGTCAATGTTTCCTTTATACATTTAGGTGCTGTGATGTTAAGGCATATCTCATTATATAATTATTTTATCTTCCTGATAAATTGGATCTTTTGTCATTATATAATGACCTTTTAGTCTCTTTTGACAGTTTTGGCTTAAAATCTATTTTGTCTGATATAAAGTCTATTCATTCAGTCACTCTAGGTTTTTTAATTAAAGCATTTAATACATTTATATACAAAGTAATTACTGATGGGTAAGGACTTGCTACTGCCATTTAAAAAAATTGTTTTCTGTCTTATAATTCTTTTCTCCATCTATTCTTCTCTTGATATCTTTATTTGCAAATATTAACATTTTCTAGTGATATTCTTTGATTCCTTTCTCTTTTCCTTTTGTGTATCCTCTAGAGGTATTTTCTGTGTGGTTACCAGGAGGTCAACATGAAACAACTTAAGTTATAACACTCTATTAAAGGGTGATAACAACTTAAACTTCAATCACATACAAAAACTACATTTACTTCTCCTCATATACATTATATGTTACTAAGGTCAAAATTTGCTTTTTAAAATTGTATATTCACAAGTATATTTTTGCAGTTATAGTTAGCTATTCTCAACATTTTTGTCTCTTAACTCTCTTTTAGAATTAAAAGTGACTTCCCTGGTGGCTCAGATGGTAAAGCGTCTGTCCACAATGCGGAAGACCTGGGTTTGGTCCCTGGGTCAGGAAGATTCCCTGGAGAAGGAAATGGCAACCCACTCCAGTACTCTTGCCTAGAAAACCCCATGGATGGAGGAGCCTGGTGCAGGCTACTGCCCATGGGGTCGCAAAGAGTCGGACACGACTGAGTGACTTCACTTCACTTCACTTATACATCACCATTATGGTATTAGAGTCTTCTCTGTCTATACATTTATCTTAGCAGTGAATTTTATACTATTATATGTTGCTGTTCAGTATCCTTTTGATTCAACACAAAAAACATCTTTTATCATTTTTTGTTAAGGCAGTTCTAGTGGTGATGAATTGCTTTAGCTTCCATCTGGGAAAGTTTTTATCTATCATTTTTTGAAGGACAGCTCTGCCAGGTATAAGATCCTTGGTTGACAGGCTTTTTTCTTTCTAAATTTTGAATATATTATCCCACTACCTTTTGGCCTTTAAGCTCTCTCCTGATAAATTTGCTTACTGGCTAATGGGGACTCCCTTGTATATGACTAGTCACTTTTCTCTCACTGCTTTCAAAATTCTCTCTTTGTCTTTAACCTCTGAGAATCTGATCATACAGTTGGTCTTCAGTATTCATGGGGAAGTGGTTCCTAGAGCCCCAGACTACACTGAAATCCACAGATGTTCAAGTCCCTTATAGAAAGTGGCACAGTACAATAGGCCCTCCACATCCACACATTTCACATCTGCAGATTCAACCAACCACGGCTGGAAATTTTGATCTGCAGGTGGTTGAATCTGTGAGTGTAAAAGCTGAAAATACAAAAGGCCAACTGTATATTTATTGAAAAAATCTGGGTATAAGTGCATCTGCACATTTCAAACCGAGTTGTTGAAAGGTCAGCTACACTTTTTTTCTGTGTAGGATTCCTTAGGTTCATCTTTTTAGGAATCCTTTGAACTTCAACAATCTGGATGTCTATTTCCCTACCCAGGTTTGGGAAGTTTTATCCCATTATTTATTTTTTTAACTGATTTTATTTGTCAGTGTAAGGTTTTAGTTGCGGCATACAGGATATTCGCTGCATCATGCCCTATCTTTCATTATGGTGCATGAACTCTCGAGTTGTGGAGCACAGGTTTAGTTGCTCCACAGCACATAGGATATTAGTTCCCCAGAGATCAAATCTGTGTCTCCTACACTGCAAGGTGGATTCTTAACCCCTGGACCACCAAGGAAGTCCCAGCCAATTATTTCTTTAAGTAAACTTTTTGCAACATTCTTTCTTTTACTTCTGATACTCCCATAATGCTAATTAATCCCTAAAGCTGGTCCATTAGTCCCTTAGGCTCTCTTTACTCCTTTTCATTCTTTTTCTATTTTTGCTCCTCTGACTGGCTAATTTCAAACTACTTGTCTTATAATTTGTTGGCTTCTCCATCTTCTTGATGGAATATCCTATGGAACCCTTTTTAACTGAATCTTTCCATATTTATTGTATTCTTCAGTTCCAAACTTTGTTCTGTGGTTATTTAGTCTTTTTGTTGATATTCTCATTTTTTCCTCATGTATCATTTTCTTGATTTCCTTTAGTTGTCTGTGTTCTCCTGTAACTCTCTGAGCTTCTTTAAAACGATTACTTTCAAATCATTGTCAAGCTATTCATAAATGTCCATTTCTCTAGGGTAAGTTACTAGAGATTTATTTTATTCCTTTGAATGTTTAATATTTCCCTGATTCTTCATGCCCCTCACTGCTTTGTGTTGGTTAACTGTGCATTTGAAGAAACAGCCACCTCTCTCCCAGGTATTATAAACTGGATTTCACAAGGAAAGACCTTCAGCAGTAAGCCCAGCCAGAGATTCTGGGAGCCTCTCAAACAGAAAGAACCTATCACTCTTCCTTTGTTTTTAGCTACCCCCAGTCAAGTATGCCAGTTTCCTCTGTTTTTAGCTACCCCCATCAAAGTATGCCAGTTTCATCAGCACTCCTCCTAAGATGAAACAAAAACTGGTCCCTTGGGTAGCACACTGAAAGGCCAGAAATGCTCCACTCCTCTCCTTCCCTTCTGGAGAAGCCTCAGTTTCTGTGCCTTCTCCCAAGCCCAAAGAGTTTTGCCAGGCAATAGCAAGCTGCCCACAGTCATCTATTGTTCTTAGCTGCCCCAGGTGCCTTAACTATGCTGGATCCATCAGCTCTTTTAATGAGATGTGACACAATCTAGCCCCTCAGGCAGTGCACCAAAAGGCCAACAATATTTGATAGATATTCCACTCTCTCTTTCCCACTCCCATCTACCACAAGGAGGAAGTTGTAGGCTAAAGCAGTCTCGGTGCTGAGCTGTGCCTGCTTGGAGAAGGAATTAATGCAGGTAAAATGAAATTGCTCTTATCTGTTTCAATGCAATGTTCCTGTTTTGTGTTCATCTTGGTTACTGCAACTTAACTATAATCTAGACTTCTCATAGAGGTATTTTGATCGGCATATCATTAAGTCAGTGTTTCTGGGGGGACTGTGTTTCTATTCACCATCTTGCTGATGTTGCACCTTGCTTAAACTCTTCTTTGGATTTCTGACACATAATCTTTATACTCCTTACCCATCTTCTCCCAATACAGTTATCACTTGAAGCCAATGGTCAGGAAGAAATTGAAGCATATTTTATTTTGTGTGTGTTACAGGGCTTATACCCCTTGCTATATAAACTCTTGCTATTTGCCACCTAAAATACAAAAACCAATAGATGTCAATAACATAATATCCTCACCGTCCAAGCTTTCACTATCTATACTCAGAAAGTGAAAATTTGGATAGCAAGAAGTAATTATATGTACTTTACTCGTGATTTCCAGTCCCTCATCCTCTCATCAAAGAGGTGCTCTCCTTATCATGCAGTAATGAGGGTCATTCTCCCAGAGAAAGACATACGCAGCCTTGCCAGACTGTTCTATGCAGCCCAGAGTGAAGAGGACAATGCACAGAGTACCTGCACATTTACCTGGGATTCCCTCTCTGAATTTCCCCCAAAGTAGACTACTCGAACACCTCTGAGGGGGTATTCTGACTTATCCTTATTATGCCACTTTGGTTCCATCAATAGTAATTGTTCATGTTAATAATACATTCATATTACTCCTATACAAAATAATTCTTGTTCACAGTTGAGCAATACAGTGTACAATAATTACATTTCCTTTCATATATGTTTGTTCTTAGTGGAATTAAGAAATGTCACTCTATGACTTTATCATTTAGCTGACTCAATGTCACGGTGAAGATATGTACGTCATCTCAATGTAGAATTTTTCACTTAATGCCAACTGTTAAAGACAAGCAAAAAATTTCCTTACTTGCTTTTTAATGCTCCTTTAAATAACTTTGGTACATTTTTTACTTTACTTTAACATGAAAACCTTTAAAAGCTTTATTCTCCTTTCTTTCCTTCTATTATTAACACATGCCCTAAAAGAAGAAACAACTTATGCTAAATTTCAGACCCTTGAATTGTGTATGGATCACAAAGTAAAATCAAAGTACAGATGATGTCTCTAATAAGCAATATAAAAGGTAAGATGCAATAACTGAGAAATGAAAAAGAATAGAACACTGGGGACTCTCCAGAACAAGAAATCTCAAAGGACTGAGGCTCTCATTCCTCTCATAATTAATATGGCATCACATCTGGAATCCTACCAGGAGGTAATGATTTAGTGTTTAATTAAAGTATTAAAACTCTTCCTTTTAAAAAAACAAAAATTGTGTCACTTTTGTTATTTGCTCATTTTTTTTAATTTACATTTTAACCCTTTCCAGAATTCTTGAAAAGAACTGTAAAATACCTTTCTGTATGATTTATCAAATTTTTTTTACCTACATGGTCAAAAGCATTTCAATCTAGAAACACATATTCCTTGAGTCTGAGAATTTTCTTGAATGGCTTCTTTAATATTGTCCATTTCTCCGTTCTCTACTTTTGAAATTCCTAATAATCACTGTTAGAGCACCTAGATTGAGTCTCTGTTTTTTTCTTTTTGCTATTTACTATCTCTTTGTTCTAATTTTTGGAAGACTTACTCTATTTTTTGTTTATTTACCCCTCCCTCACTACCAGTTACTTCTTTATTTTGACAATCACATTTAACTTCCATGTGCTCTTTCTCATTCTTTGCCTCCTGGTCATGCTTCATACATGCAAAATCTCTTATTGCCTTATGATATTTATTATAAGGGGGTTTCTTTGTTTTCTTCATCATTGCCTCTATCTCCTCTAAGTTTCATTTTTGTTACTTTTGACTTCTCTTTCATGTTGGAGGTTTTCCTCACATGTCTTAAGATCCTTTGCTGTCCATTTATATGTAAAAATGTGGTACTAAAAATTTGTTGGTAGTTTTCCTGACCTGGGGGAGGAGCAGCTTGCCAACAGATCTTCTCAATAGGGACCTTAGTGGGGCACCTGTCATTTTCTTAGAGACTTTTATCTATTAGTATCTCTCTGTTCTTTCTCTAGATTTACTAATTTTCTCCACAGAAGAATTTTTAAGGCTTCTGCCTGGATAAGACAATGTACAGGCTCCAGTAATCTCAGAGCTGAACAATTTAGTGAGTACTCCAATGTTCAGAAGAACGGGCTTTCATTTCCTCAGTTTTCAGCATAATCCTAAGCCCTGTACCTTGATATGTTGATATCCTTAAGTCCAGAGGCTCCTTGTTTCAATATCTCAAAAGAATAAAACTTTTGCTTCCTACCTAGATGAGAGGAAGACTATGGAATGTATATGTTCTTTATATAGTCTTTAATTCAATCTTCCTGTTTTTCAGTATCATCATCCCTCATTCTAACCATCAGAGGTCAGTGTCATCACCTATTCCTAAAACTTTATAGACTGGATTTCAACCTTCTCCATTTTGCTTGGTAAGTTAGCACTCATAAATTCATTTTTCATCATTCAAAAATTTACAAACATCTCTTTGCCCGTTATCTTTTCTCTTGTCTTTATCCATAGGCATTATGTATTCTTGAAAATCTTTTATAGTCATTTTAGTGAAATTTTAAGAGGAAGTAGAGATAAATGTTTTTGCTCAAGCCATTATATTTACTGAAGTTCCTGTTGTTACAGTTTCAAATTTTCTTTTTACATATGCTAATGATGTAATGTTTTCTCTTTGGCAGTATATGTGACTTAATGTTCAAATTAATTATTTCTTAAAAAGTAACAAAAAGTTTTCTAGGAATCTATACTTTCAGTCCAGCTGAGGTTAAAGACCTAAATAAAAATACAGACTCTCCAAATACTAATGTCAAACCCAAAACTTGGTCTTATGGTTTATTAAATTAAACCAACAAATGTCTTATGTAAAGAATGAAAGATCCTTTCAATAAATCAACATTACTTTTAAAATTTACTGAATCAAGCAGTTAATTCACTGGATCCATGAACAAAACAAATTTGAGGACCTTCTTAGACTATTTCCTAACATTACCTCCTTAACATACAAACACACTTACTTATTCTTATGTTCAATAAATTAGTTTCTCCTACCTTGTATTTTAAAATCATTCACTCACTTGCTTATTCATTCATTTATTCAGTGTGTCTGTGCACTAATTCAAGGACTATGCTAAGCACTATGAAAAATACATATAATATGGTTCTATCCTCACAATGTTCAATAGGAAAATCAAAAGATTGACACATATAAATAATTAAATTGAAATATAAATGTTGAAAAAGTAGTATTCAAGAAGTTATAGACTAACAAAAGCAGAAGAGGTCTCTGTATAGGATACACTTAAAAATATTTAATCAATCACAGAAACAGAATTAACATCAATTTAAATACAATTTCTTTTGCTCTATGCGTCATTTTAGTTGTGTCTGGCTCTTAGTGACCCCATAGACTGTAGCCCGCCAGGCTCCTCGGTCCATGGAATTCTCTAGGCAAGAATACTGGAGTGGGTTGCCATGCCCTTCTCTAGGGCATCTTCTCAACCCAGGGATTCAACCTGGGTCTCCTGCATTGCAGGCAGACTCTTTAATGACTAAGCCGTGCTCTATAATTATCATGATAATAAAAGAAACGCATTAGTACTAATTCTCGAGGTATAACCCAAACCAGAAATCTACATAAGAATCTAGTTAACATCCTCTGACCTAATCTGAAATCGATATTAAGTGTGAAAAACCATTTAATCCATTGAAACCATGAGAAAGATAACTTTACCCCATACAAATAGAAATTACTTCAGCAGACTCACTTAAAATCCGTACTCCATGTCCAGTGGTCTATAGGCTTCCTTCCCACCAGACAACCTCCCTCAGTCCATCATCAGGTGCAGTTAAAAAACCAGTCAAATTCAGCAACTCAGGGAAACATCCATGTCGAGAACAAATTAGGTACACCAACAAAAAGAGATCTGAAGCTCATAAATAAATAAAATCCACCCATAATTTCCTTCTCTATCAATTAAGCAAAGAAAATATCAATGCCTCTTTCTAATTTTCTTAGTTTCATTATTTCCAAAACTTTAAATTTAACAGAACTTTTATGATGTATTTTCCTGGTGTATGTTTATTTATGGCTTCAAGAATTGTTGGTGATTCCTTGAAGACTACTATTCTGGTTCTCTTCATAATTTATCCTATTTCATTCACAGAGCTTAGAGTATTTCTAGTGAAGGTGGTACGTATTATAGTGCAGAAACTTAAGGTAGTACTACTCAAAATGCAGGGCTCTAAATTGGTTATTACTGGTCTTCTATGAAATAAAGATGTATCATTAACAAGATTTTCACTTAGAAGTCATAAGTTTGGTTTAAACTCTGACATAGGGATACAGACCATATTTATTAGACCACTGTAGCTCTTCTGTCTTATATATCAAATAACAGAAAAGAAAGGCAAAAGAGATTACCATGAGTAGCAAATGTAAAAGCTAGAAAGAAGCTATAGCCCAACTCTGAATGGATTCAGTTCAGTTCAGTTGAGTCACTCAGTTGTGTCTGACTCTTTGCGACTCCATGAATCGCAGCACGCCAGACCTCCCTGTCCATCACCGACTCCTGGAGTTTACCCAAACTCATGTCCATCGAGTCAGTGATGCCATCAAGCCATCTCATCCTCTGTCGTCCCCTTCTCCTCCTCCCCCCAATCCCTCCCAGCATCAGGGTCTTTTCCAATGAGTCAACACTTCGCATGAGGTAAATGGATTAGTAGCAACAAAACAGAGAAAGACAGTTCCTGGGATTCTTTGACAGTACAGGTAGATCACAAGCTCAGTACTTTAATGCTGAGCTACATAAAACACACAAAGAATCAGACAACTAAGCAACAGAGTACATACACATAAAATACAGAACCATATATTGTTGGTTAAGTCCATAAAATTATTTACATAACGTTAGTAAGCAAAATAGCAGTTTCTGTTGTTCTAAATACTTCAAACTCAAACTAGTATGCTTTTTTTTTCAAAGTAGTATTCTTAATATACAAAATGATGTATTATTAATTTTATTATTTTTTTTTATTTTATTTTTAAACTTTACATAATTGTATTAGTTTTGCCAAATATCAAAATGAATCCACCACAGGTATACATGTGTTCCCCATCCTGAACCCTCCTCCCTCCTCCCTCCCCATTCCATCCCTCTGGGTAGTCCCAGTGCACCAGCCCCAAGCATCCAGTATCGTGCATGGAACCTGGACTGGCAACTCGTTTCATACATGATATTTTACATGTTTCAATGCCATTCTCCCAAATCTTCCCACCCTCTCCCTCTCTCACAGAGTCCATATTATTAATTTTAAAGGCTAGGATGAAGTCTGTCTGAGGCACAAACCTGGCTGGATCACAAAAATCACTATGACACATATTTGCTGCTACTGCTGCTGCTAAGTCACTTCAGTGGTGTCTGACTCTGTGCGACCCCATAGACAGCAGCCCACCAGGTTCCCCCGTCCCTGGGGTTCTCCAGGCAAGAACACTGGAGTGGGTTGCCATTTCCTTCTCCAATGCATGAAAGTGAAAAGTGAAAGTGAAGTCACTCAGTCGTGTCCAACTCTCAGCAACCCCACGGACTGCAGCCCACCAGGCTCCTCCGTCCATGGGATTTTCCAGGCAAGAGTACTGGAGTGGGGTGCAATTGCCTTCTCCATGACACATATTTAGTTACCCAAAGAAAAGTTGAACAACTCAAGTTCCTAATGTATTGCTATTCCATGAAACACCATAAATAATACTGTTCCTTCAATGTTTATCATTCCTACCTATTCAAGTTGTAATGTTTCTTTATGCATTCAAAGATCAAATACAGTCACTGTGCTCTTATGACACTAATGATAGTGTGAAGTGAGAGTTTATATATAATAGCAAGAAAATTAGATTTTCAGGGCTAATAAACAAGAAATTATATATTCAGAATGTGCTTCTAGCAACAGCAGTTCATAATAAACTCATAAAATGGCAGGTAAACACAAATATCTATAAATCATAGAAAATAATATTTTCTAAAAACAAATTCATAAGGAAAATAATATAACAAATGTTTCTATTTATATCATATCATTCTCTAATAGAACTTAGGAAAATCAAAATTTTATTTTCAGTAGCATAAACTTCTACTTGGAATTCCCAGGTAGCTCAGTGGTAAAGAATTTGTCTGCCAAGGAGGAGACATGGGTTTGATCTCTGGGTCAGGAAGATCCCATGGAGAAGAAAATGGCAATGCACTCCAGTATTCTTGCCTGGAATATCCCATGACAGAGGAGCTTGGCAGGTTACAGTCGATGGGGTCACAAAGAATAGGACATAACTTAGTGACTAAACATCAGCAGCTAAAATTCTAATTAAATAGAATTAGTAATAATTCTTTGTACATCTTTTTCCAGATCAAGGGAAGAAATAATTACTTAAGTATGAATATACTTAACCACAGTACTTAGCAGACTCTATTACAAATTTTCTCTTTCTACAAATAACTTTTTGACTAGACAGAACTCCTTAATGGTCAAACACAGAACTCTCCCTAACTTTTAACTCAGCATCTGACACTCAGATAATATTCAATTGATATTTGCTGAATGAGTAAATGCAGTGGAGACAGCTGTTTTGATTACGGCCATGCACTTCTGGATCTTAAAGTCCTATTTCCTGGCAACATTTGGTATCACCTTGGTATCCGCACCAAAAGGTAATGTTTCCTCTAGTTCTCTGTTGGGGGAGTATATAATTTCCTCAATTCTGTCTCACCGCAGCAAAAATTTGAAACGACAGACCAGTGTTACAGCTTGGTTAAAGCTCAATTTTATTTGGCAAGCAAAAGAAAATACATCCTAGAGTCGTGAGGGCACGCCGACCCAAAAGAAAAGAGAGGCTCAATTTTGGCTCCTCTTTTTATATGTTTGGTCTCCTCCCCCTGAGCCTGCCCTATGTAAATTGGGCTAGCCAGGAGAGCTGTTTTTTTTCACCTGAGGGTCTCACTCCTGTCCTCAGATTTTCCTTTGTTCTATTTTTGCAGGCTTCTCCCGTCTTTGTCTTCTAGCCATCACCATTTTGGACTCCTTTTTCCTATTCTAACTACCTAACATATCCATTTAAAAGGTCTTAGAATTTTCATTGGTCACCTTTAAAATAAATTTTTTAATAAAATTTTTGGTGCCTTATCTCTTGCTTTGTCTCAAAGTGAAGATGTAAAACAGAACTGATGTTTGAGAAAGAAATCAATAAGATGTGCACAGCTGAGATATTAAGGGCCTAGATGGAGGGTCTGGATGTTAAGGACACAGAGGAATTACTTGATTTGAGTGACACGGCAAAACAAAAAGCGACTGAACTTGAGAATTGATTTTCTGTTCAAAGAGAACAAAAAATATCAAAGATTACTCTTTAAATGTGAAATTTAGAGAAAAGGAAGAAAATGGCATGTTTGTGGTAGAGAAAAAGTTAGGTAGTTAAAAAACTCAGAGGAGAAGCCAATAAGTTCTGTACACAATACACTGAATTTGAAGGGTACCACAGGACATTAAATGGAAATGCCATAAGCAAGGGATATAGAAAGATATATAAAATAAGAAGTCCACAGAAAAGGATATAAAATGTCTTAGTCTTCTCTCACACATGGTAACAAAATTGCAAGTAAAAATTATTTCAGTATATTATTTTTTACCTTTCAAATTAGCAAAGATATAAAAAACTAAAAACAATGTGATGGTCAAGATGTGGAGAAACATCAGTACATTTTTACATTGCTAGTAGAAGTGTAATCTGGTGAAACAACAGGCAGTATTTATCATATACAAGTGTGGTGGCTCAGATGGTAAAGAATCCACCTGCAATGCAGAAGGCCTCGGTTTGATTCCTGGGTTAGGAAGATCCCCTGGAGGAGGTCATGGCAACTATAAGGCAAGTGCAGAGAAAAAGAGAATGAGCCACACAGTCAGGCAAGAAAAGGGAAATTTATTAGAGGGAAAGAGAGGGTGACTGGCCCTTAAAGAGAACCAGCATCCTCCCTTTCTCACAGGGTCCTTCTTATGAAATGGAAAGGTCTTTCAATGAAATGGTCACGTAGCCAGAGGTCTGGAATCTGGTGGTCTCATAGCTTTGAAAAGGTAGGTACCAGTGAGAAAACAGAATGTCATTTGGGCAATTTGGTCAGTCTCAAAGATCACTGATTTTATTCTTTGTTTGCAAGGTCAACATAATGAGCCACCTTAACAATAAGACCCTATGTGGGCCCTATCAGCAACCCACTCCAGTACTCTTGCCTGGAGAATCCCCATGGACAGAGAGATGCCTGGTGGGCTACAGTCCATGGGGTCCCAAAGAGTCAGACACAACTGAGTGATGAAGCACAGCACGCTTAAGCCTTCTGATCTGGTATGTAAGTCGTCTATTGCTAGATAACAAATTACCCCAAAATTTAGCAGCCCAAAAGAACAAACACTGGGAGATCAACTTCTCACGTGACAGTTTGAGGAGCTCTGCCAACCCACTACCTAGTGATACTGGTGAAAGCTACTGGGAGAAAAAAAAAAAAAAAACATTATTTAAAATATCTTATGGTAACTGAGGGCTTCCCTGGTGGCTCAGATGGTACAGAATCATCCCACAATGCAGGAGACCTGGGGTCAATCCTTGGGTTGGGAAGTTCCCCTGGAGGAGGGCATGGCAACCCACTCCAGTATTCTTGCCTGGAGAATCCCCATGGACAGAGGTGCCTTGTGGGCTATAGTCCTTGGGGTCACAAAGAGTTGGACATGACTGAAACACTAAGCACACACATGGTATCTGAACTAAGACCATTTCCTCCCCTCTACCCTCCGTGCTCAGGAAGGTGAAGAGTCTACTCCAGATTGATACAGCTAAGAAAACAAGACTCTATTTTCTCCAAGTTCCCAATCAGAGAACTTTTCTTCCCAGGAGGAGCAAGATATCACCATTTCTCATCCTCCCCTCCCTAACACATAGGTAACTCTGGCTACAGACAAATCCCAGGCAAGTGCAGTTGAGTGGTGAAGGCTCCATTCTCTGTTCAGCATCTGTCTGTGGAACAAAGATTCTATCTCAGGTGTAGAGCACCGAGAATACTGGAGACCCAAACACCCTTGCTCTAGCTTATGACATAGTGGTTCAACACCAGGAGAGGCAAGTCAAGAGAACCTAAGATTACTGAAATCAGCACATAGAACGGAGGTGGCACTCAGAGAAGCATGATACTGTCCCACCTCCAGAGGCCTGGCTCAGATTTTGCCTGATTGGAAATATGGGGTGGAGAATGACTTCATCTGCAACACAGTGTGAAGAAGTTCAAGTCTAGAGGCACTCTCAAGAAGAATGTAGGTTATGGTAAAAACAACTGGAAGGAGAGTTAAGACACAGGCTAAGTTGTAGGCCTGCTTATTTGCAGGAGAGGAATAAGGATGAAAGAAGTCCTTCAAGGGTTGAAAATAATAATATCAAACACTGACTCAGAAATATCAAAGGAGTCACAATTTGATTACATTGGTTTGTGAAGCATTTTATGCTCTAGGGCATTGTTGAAAACAACTGAGCAATCAGCCACCAATTACTGAAGCCACCAATTGGTGAAGGCTGGTTGTGGTCGAAAAAAAGAGGAAAACCAAAATCAGTCATGCTAGGATGACTGTAAGCATACCCAAAGCTGGCGGTGGTTTAGTCGCTAAGTCGTGTCCGACTCTTGTGACTCCGTGGACTGTAGCCTGCCTGCCAGGCTCGTCTGTCCATGGGATTCTCCAGGCAGGAATACTGGAGTGGGTTACCATTTCCTTCTCCAAAGCTGCACATATCCTTAAAAGCAACATCAGAGACTTAACACTGTGGGAGGGGAAATAGACTTTACTAACATAATCCAATTGGTCACCAATTAAATAAACAGGTTTGGAGGAAAAGGGTGCAGGAGAACAGTAACCAAATTTGCTACAATATAATATCTCAAATATTCACTTCCCATCAAAAAATTCTCGTGCAAAAAAAAAACAGGAAAACATCACCCATACACTAGGAAGAAGAGCAGATAAGAAACTATCTGGGAAAGTGACCATATTTGGAAAAAAGAAAAAAGGCTTCACAGTGGCCATTATAAACATGTTCATAAAACTAAATAAACCATGGTTTTAAAAGTAAAGAAAGATATCATAACAATATTACATCAAATAGAGGAAATCAGAAAGAGAAAGAAATTATAAAAGAACCAATTGATTCAAGGCAGTACAGCCATCCATACCCATGGCTACCACATCCATGGAATCAATCAATTGCGACTCAAAGATTGTTGAAAAAAAATTTTTTTCAGGAAGTTCTAAAAAGCAAAATTCAAATGTGCCATGTGCTGGCAACTATTTACATTTTATTTACATTATATATGCAACTATTTACATAGCATTTACATTGCACTAGGTATTATAAGTAATCTAGAGATGCTGACGATTTACACTTTAAGAGGATATGCATAGGTTATATGCAAACATATTCCATTTTATGCAAAGGACTTGAGGATCCTAGAATTTAGGTATCTGTGGGGTTCCAGGATCCAGTCCTCAGTGGATGTTGAGGGATGACCGTAACTTGAATCCACATGTGAAAACAAACATTTACTGGGAAAGGTAATTATATAATTATAATAAAAGACCATTTTAAAGTACATTTCTTTCTACTTTCTTCTCTTAACTAATTTGTAAAGCAATTGCTTAAAGTAATAGGTATACAATGTATTCACAGGCTCAAAACATATAAAAATGTATCATGTGTAATATAATTGCCAGTATCAGCATAAATGAGGTAGGTAGTAGCAAACTTTTATTGGGCTAAGGAAATGACTACAAATAATAAAGCAATAATTATAATAATGTATTGTTGTGTTTGTAATATTAATAGATAATATGTATAACAATACCACAAAAAGGGATTAAAGGGAATATGGCTGTATTTCAGTAATATTTCTATATATCACTGGAATTAAGCTTGGCTAAACCTGGACCTGATTTGTTAAGATACATAGAGTAAATCTTAGAGCAATGACTTTTTAAAAAATCTCAAAAAAAATATAGTGAAAAAATAAAGAAATTAAAATGCTATATTAGAAAATATTCACTTAATGCAAAAGAAAGATTCAGAGACGTAAATACATTGAAAGTAAAGAATGAGAAAAAACATAGGTAAATACCAACCACAAGAAAGATGGAGTAACTACACTAACATCAGACAAAATAAACTTTAAGCAAAAAAGTCACTAAGAAAGAGGCACATTTTATAACAAGTTCCTGTCAGAGTCAATCCATCAGGAAGATAAAACATTTATAAACACATATGTACCTAATAGTGGATTAAAATGCATGAAGGAAAAATGACAGATATGAAATAAGAAATGGACAATTCAATTATAATAGTTGGAGACTTCAATAGCCACCGTGATGGTCAACTTGGAGGGCATTTTTGGACGAGATTAACATTTAAATTGGTGAACTCTAAATAAGCATAATACCCTTCATAATGTAAGTAGGCTTTATCTAATCAGTTGAAGGCCTAAACAGAGTAAGAAGACCAGCATTCCTGAAATAAAAATCTCCAGACACTGCCTTTATCTACACCATCAATTTTCCTGGTCTCAAACTGATCATACTGCAGATGTAGACATGCCAGCCTCCAAAATCATGTAAGCCAGTTCTTCATAATAAGTCTTTTTCTATATATATACTCACACACGTCCTTTTGGTTCTGTTTCTCTAAGCTAAGTCACTTCAGTCGTGTCCGACTCTGTGTGACCCCATAGACGGCAGCCCACCAGGCTCCCCCATCCCTAGGATTCTCCAGGCAAAAACACTGGAGTGGATTGCCATTTCCGTCTCCAATGCATGAAAGTGAAAAGTGAAAGTGAAGTCGCTCAGTCGTGTCCGACCCTCAGCGACCCCATGGACTGTAGCCCACCAGGCTCCTCCGTCCATGGGATTTTCCAGGCAAGAGTACTGGAGTGGGGTGCCATTGCTCTGTTTCTCTGGATAATATCAATACACCCACTTTCAATAACAGGCAGACAAGTAGACAGAATATCAACAAGAAAACAGAACACCTCAGCAACACTACAACCTAGACCTTGCAAACATCATCAGATACCCCTCTAAAAAATGACAGTTAAATTTATATAATTTTCAAGTGTATAAGGAACATTCTCAGGATAAATCATGTTAGACTATTTTTTTAAAAACTCAATAAATGTAAAAAGATAAAAATAATGCAAAGTATGTTCTCTGACCACAATGAAATAAAATTAGAAATCAAATGAAAATACTCACAAATGTGTGGAAATTAAAACAGCATTAAAAAAAAGTCAAGAGGAAATCAAAAGATAAATCAAAAAATACTTTAAGATGAGCAAAAATAAGGCATAAAATATCAAAATGTATAGGATGCAGCTAAAATAGTGCTTAGAGAAAAATTTATAGCTATAAATACCTATATTAAGCTAGAAGAAAGATCTGAAATCAGTAACCTAATGTTCTACCATAAGACACTGGAAAAATAAGAGCAAATTAAGCCTAAAGCAATTAGAAAGAAGAAATAAAGACTTGAGAAGAAATTCATGAAATAGAGAATAGAAAAACAATACAGAAGCACTAATACTTTGGCCACCTGATGTAAAGGGCTGACTCACTGGGAAAGACCCTGATGTTGGGAAAGATTGAGGACAGGAAGAGAAGCAGGCAACAGAGGATGAGATGGCTAAATAGCATCACCAACTCAATGGACATGAGTCTGAGCAAACTCTGGGTAATAGTGAAAGACAGGAAAGCCTGGTGTGCTACAGTCCATGGGGTTGCAAAGAGTCGCGCACGACTTAGCAACAGAACAACAGAAAATGGATGGAAACCAAAAGCTGGATCCTTGAAAAGATCAACAAAACTGACAAACCTTTAGCTATACTGACAATATTAAAAAGAAAGAAGCCTCAAACTACCAGAATTGGAAAGAAAAAACGGTATATTACCACTGACCTAACAAAAATAAAAAGCATTATAAAGGAATACTGTGAAAAATTGTATGCCAGCAAATTAGATACTTAAAAGGAATAGGTGAATTCCTAGAAAACACAAATACCAAAAGTAAAGTAAAATACTGAGTTGACCTGTAATAAGTAAAGAAATTCTAATTGTAATTTTTTTAAAAATTACCCACAAACAAAAGTCCAGGCCTGGATGGGTTCACCCCTGAATTCTACCAAACATTGAAAGAAGAATACCGATTCTTAAAAGAAAAAAATTCAAAAAAATAGAAGAGAGTATTTCCCAACCCATTTCATACAGTCGGTATTACCCTGATACAAAAAAAACACAGAGAAACATCATAAGAAAACTACAGACTAAGAATCTCTCATCAATATAGATGCAAAAGTTCTAAACAAATACTAGCAAACAAAATTCAACAACATATTAAAAGAATTATATACCATGACTAGGTGGAATTTATTCCAGGGTTGTTGTAAGGGTTGTTTCATATTTGAAAATCAATTATCATAATAAATCATATCACTAAAATATGAAACAAAAATCACATGATCATATCAATAGATACAGAAGATATATTTGAAAAAATTCAACTACCTTTCATAATAAAAACACTTAACAAACTAGGAATAGAAGGGAACTTCCTAAACTTGCTAAAGGACATCTATGAAAAACTGACAGATAATTTTATAGTTAGTGGTGAAGGACTGGGTGTTTTCTCCCTATGATCGGGAGTAAAATAAAGTTGTCTGCTCTGGCCACTTCAACTCAACAATGTATTAAAGTTCTAACCAGGGTAAGTAGCCAAGAGAAAGAAACAAAAGGCACCAAGTTTGGAATAAAAGAAACAAAACTATTTCTATTTGCAGATTACATGATCTTGTAAGTAGAAAATCCTAAGGAATCTACCCAAAAAATTAGAACTGAAAAATGAGCTCAGCACACTTGAAGGATATGCGATCAATATAAAAAAAATCGATTGTAATCTATACTGCTGCTGCTACTGCTGCTAAGTCATTTCAGTTGTGTCCGACTCTGTGCGACCCCATAGACGGCAGCCCACCAGGCTCCTCTGTCCCTGGGACTCTCCAGGCAAGAACACTGGAGTGGGTTGCCATTTCCTTCTCCAGTGCAGAAAAGTGAAAGTGAAGTCATTCAGTCGTATCCAACTCTTAGCGACCCGATGGACTGCAGCCCCCCAGGCTCCTCCGTCCGTGGGATTTTCCAGGCAAAAGTACTGGAGTGGGGTGCCATTCTAAACAATCTGAAAATAAACTTAAGAAAAGAATTTCACTTATAATAAAATCAGAAAGAATAAAATATTAAGGAATAAAGTTATCAAAAAAGTTTCAAACATACTATAAAACTATAAAACATTATTTCAAGAAATTTTAGAAGATATAAATAATTGTAAACATATTTCATGTTCATAATATGGAAGATTTAAGATTGTTAAGATTTAACATTGTTAAATATCACCCAAACTGACTCATTAAGAGAAGAAGATAGGCTGTTCTAGATTAAAGAAATACAATCCAGCGATCAACCACAACAATGCAAAAAAAAAGAGATTTGGATAATATACTATGTGTCTCCTGATGTGATGTACTAAGAATCATATTACACCAAAGAAGACTTCTTTGCCAAAACATCAAACCTGAAACTGAATAAATTACCTCTAGGTCTCATTACTAATGTATGATAATTATAGAGTAAAAAAAAATTACAATCAGAAAAATCCAGAATGTGGAAAACTCTACAGGATAAACAACCCAACTTATTCCAAATATAAACTGCAAAAAAAAAGGGAGAGAAGGAGAAGGAACCCATATGTTCAGTGGGTAGACTATGTTTGAATCCTCATAGGAACAAACCACCTTTCAAAAGTTATGAGAAAGCTGGAGAAATCTGAAAATGGATATTTGATTACATTAGGGAATAATTACAGAATTCTAAGTATGAAAAAGATTTCATGGTTATATTTTTTAAAAGGCTTATCTTTTAGAGATAGAGTCAATACTTATTCACGTATCCAGAACTTGTGAACTTTCCTACTTACTAAAACTTACTTGTAAGCATAAAATCAATACCCAGGCACTTTTTCAGTCATTTGCAGACATGTACAAAGTGGTGAAAAATTTAAGTCACCTGAACCACATGCTCCCAGCTGAAGTCAAACAAGGGAACACTCTGTCTTCTTGTTTCAGCTCTCATACTGTAAACAAGTATTCTTCACATGGTCTATTTAGTACCACATTTTTCACATTTTTGCCCTTTGTTGATGATTTTGCGGTTTCAAATGACCACCAAGCACAGTGATGAAATGCTGTCTAGTGTTCTTAAGTGCAAGAAGGCTGTGACTTGCTTATGGAGAAAAGACTGTGTTAGACAAACCATGTTCAGGCATGAGTTATAGTACCATCGGTCATGAGCTCTCCTGTGAATAAAAAGAACTGACTGTAAACACCAATGTAATTGTGGGTAACATAACATGATGTCTGGAATTTCCTTCAAAATAATCCATCAGTGGTAGAGGCAGCAGAGCAAAAGAAAGGAAGAAGAAGTTTACAGATGAAACAAGATTGGTCGTGCGCTGATAACTGTTCAAGCTGGGTGATGAATAAACATGGGAGTTCATTAATGTATTTTCTCTGCCTTTACATCAAATTAAAATTTTCCATAATAAAAAGTAAAACATGTGCAACCCAAAAATATGTATACAGACACCCCACCAAAAAGATTTCTAAGGCATATACTACAGTACCAAAAAGGTTAAAAAAAAAAAAAAGAATTACTGATAAGACAAGCATTTTTCCAAAAGGGGACCAAGGGCATTTGAAGCAGTACAGGCATAACTCATTTTATTGAACTTTGCTTATTGTGCTTCACAGATACTACATTTTACAAATTGAAGGTTTGTGGAAACCCTTCATCAAACAAATCTACCAGCACCAACACTAACTGAATGTCTCTCTGTCACATTTTTGTAATTCTCACAATATGTCAGACTTTTTCATTATGATTATATTTGTTATGATGATCTGTGACCAGTGAGTGATCTTTGATGTCACTACTGCAAAAAGTGTATAACTCACTGAAGGCTTAGATGAGAGCATTTTTTTAGCAATATATTTAAATTATGTACATTGCTTTTAGACATAATGCTGTTGTGCACTTAATAGTCTACAGTATAGTATAAACATAACTTTTATATACACTTGAAAACAAATAATTGGTGTGACTCACTTTATTTCACTATTCACTTTACAACAGTGGTCTGGAATGAACACCCAATATCTCCAAGGGTTATTTAATTGAGCAAGAGCATCCTATTTAATTCAGGATGTTTAGCATTTCCCGCCTTCATATACTGTGTCAGTAGCACCACTGGTTAAGACCATTTATCCTTGTAGATAAAACTTTATCCACAAGGCCACTCATCATGAAAGATCATCATAAAATTTTTTAAAAAATAAAGTAACTGTAATGTACAGTAAGATACTGGTTAAATAAGATGACATATCAAAATAAAAGATATTATAATTCTAAAAATATTATCTTCTCTTGAAGAAAATGGTAATTATAGTCCTCTTGAAAAAAATGAACCAGCATGGCACTGACATGGCTAAATCACACTGCCTTGAGTCTCCTAGCCTGGAAATAAGCAGAGGGTTCCAAAATGGACAAATAGCTGACCAACAGAAGGATGGACACACAGAGACAAATCCAGAAGAGAAAAATCAAAATCTACACACTGTCTATAATGGAAGAGGAAGCTAGTTTTTCTGGAAGAGGCCCAGAGAGGCTCTAATTACCCAATTACTAAGTACAGGATCAAGATGACTAACTAAAGAACCATTAATCAAAAATCTGGGCTTCCTATTCATCCATGTTCAAAAGAGCTACCTGCAATATTTGCCTACAATAAATGGCCCAAGACTACCCAAAAGAACCATGTTCCTGAAAAAGGTCCCCACTATGGTTGCTGGGACAAACAATACAATCAGAAAAGGGAATGACTTAAGAGTCTACTTTTCATTCTGTATAGTGAAGCCCATTTGCCATATATCCCTCAGGAAAGCTTGTTGACAGTCTGCTCCCTTCTCTTACACAATATCCACAGTCAATCCTCTCATTCAGAGGAGAAACATTTTGGTAAACAAATATAGAAAAATGCAAAGTAAATTCATTAAAAGTAACATTTCTACATTATGCAATTTACACTTTCACACAAAAAATATGACAGTAAAGAACCATCATACACTTGAAGGAAACCATCAGCATTAAAGTAAAAAAGTAGGGATAAAAGTTAACCAACAGGAAACAGATAATGTCAGAAACAGAAAAGAAATTAAAAATTATAATCAAAAAGATTAAAAAGTCATTCTTTTAAAGAAGACTTATGAAAAAGTAAAAACCAAATAAGAAAAACCTTAGAAATAAAAATTTGACTTCTAAAATTAAAAAACATCTATATATTGATGCAATAAAACATAATAAAACTACTCAGGAGATAAAATTAAAAGACAGAAAATAAGATAGAAAAGAAGGCCAATTCCAGAAGGTCCAACCTCTAAGAGTGTGAAGAACAGACAAGGAGGAAAATATAAGAATCATATTTTTCTTCAATTAAAATAAAATCTTAAGTCTTGATGTTGAAAGAACCCCACAAAGGCTGAGAATTCTGAATTTTTAAAAGGTTCAAATTAATAAACAATGCTGAAATTTTAAAATATATAGCTGATAAGCTGCTAAGTCACTTCAGTCGTGTCTGACTGTGTGACCCCATAGACGGCAACCCACCAGGCTCCCCCGTCCCTGGGATTCTCCAGGCAAGAACACTGGAGTGGGTTGCCATTTCCTTCTTCAATGCAGGAAAGTGAAAAGTGAAAGTGAAGTCGCTCAGTCGTGCCTGACCCTCAGCGACCCCATGGACTGCGGCCTTCCAGGCTCCTCCGTCCATGGGATTTTCCAGGCCAAGAGTACTAGAGTGGGATGCCATTGCCATCTCTGAAAATAGAGAGAGAATCCTAAAAACTTCAAGGAAGCTACCTAGAAAGAAATAAGAATCTCACTTGCACTGGGATCACAAATACACTTGATAACACCACTGATATACTTCAAAAAAATCTGAGGGAAATTAGATGGACTTAAAATTTATGTTCAGCTAAAGTATTAATCAAACACAAGTACAAAAGAAAGACATTTTGGGCATATAAGGAGTCAGAAAATGAACCACTTATGCATCCCTCCTGAGAAAAAAACTTCAAAAATATAATTCAACAAAAGAAAAAAGATGTGGGATTCTAGAAACTCTGGAACTAGCTCAGGAGTGCAATAAAAAGAAATCCTAGATGACAGCTATGAGTAGGTTTAAAAACCAACTGGCCAAAATTCATACCATAAACCAAGGGCCCAAGGAAGAATGTCTTCAGCCCACCATTTAAATGTTTGAACACTGACATTCTTCATGTTAAGAAACACTAGAAAAGAAAAGTAATTAGAAATACCAGGGAAAAAAATGTTGTCTAGGAAGACCAAGGCACATATATAAAATGACTTGAATGTAGCAAAATTTGGGTAATTAATGGACTATAAAAAAGAAATTCTATTTGACATGAATACTTAGAATATTCTTTCTTTAATCATATTATTTCCTATATCAAGTCCAAACATGATACATGGTTCTCAAGGAAAGAAATATTTACGTAATTATAAAATTAGAAATGCAAATTACAGGTTGCCAATTTTAAAGGTCAATTTGAATTCCAAGGTATCTAATCATATGATCTATGGACATCAGAATTACCTGGAAAGCTTAAAGACTCCTGGGTCTCCTCTTCCATTTTAATCAGTTCAATTCAGTCACTCAGTCACGTCCAGCTCTTTGCGACCCCATGGACTGCAGCATGCCAGGCTTTCTTGTCCATCATCAACTCCTAGAGTTTACTCAAACTCATGTCGATGGAGTCACAGATGCCATCCAACCATCTCACCCTCTGTCGTCCCCTTTTCCTCCCGCTTTCAATCTTTCCCAGTATCAGGGTCTTTTCAAATGAGTCAGTTCTTTGCATCAGGTGGCCAAAGTTTTGGAGCTTCAGCTCCAGCATCAGTACTTCCAATAAATATTCAGAACTGAATTCCTTTAGGATGGACTGGTTGGATCTCCTTGCAGTCCAAGGGACACTCAAGAGTCTTCTCCAACTCCACAGTTCAAAAGCATCAATTCTTTGGTGCTCAGCTTTCTTTCCAGTCCAACTCTCACATCTATACACGATGACTGGAAAAACCATAGCTTTGACTAGACAGACCTTTTTGGGCAAAGTAATATCTCTGCTTTTTAATATGCTGTCTAGGTTTGTCATAGCTTTTCTTCCAAGGAGCAAGTGTCTTTTAATTTCATGGCTGCAGTCACCATCTCCAGTGATTTTGGAGCCCCCAAAAATAAAGTCTGTCACTGTTTCCATTGTTTCCCCATCTATTTGCCATGAAGTGATGGGACTGGATGCCATGATCTTAGTTTTCTGAATGTTGAGTTTTAAACCTGTGGCGGATTCATTTTGATATTTGGCAAAACTAATACAATTTTGTAAAGTTTAAAAATAAAATAAAATTTAAAAAATAAATAAATAAATAAACCAACTTTTTCACTCACTTCTTTTACTTTAATCAAAAGGCTCTTTAGTTCTTCTTCGCTTTCTGCCGTAAGGGTGGTGTCATCTGCATATCTGAGGTTATTGAAATTTCTCCCAGCAATCTTGATTCCAGCTTGTGCTACATCCAGCCCAGCATTTCACATGATGTACTTTGTATATAAGTTAAATAAGCAGGATGACAATATATAGCCTTGACATACTCCTTTCCTGATTTGCTGTTTCATGTCCAGTTCTAAGTGTTGCTTCTCTACCTGCATACAGATTTCTCAGGAGGCAGGTAAGGTAGTTTGGTATTTCCATCTCTTAAAGAATTTTCCACAGTTTGTTGTGATCCATATAGTCAAAGGCTTTGGCATAGTCAATAAAGTAGAAGTATATGTTTTTCTGGAATTCTCTTGCTTTTTTAATGATCCAGCAGATGTTGGCAATTTGATCTCTGGTTCCTCTGCCTTTGCTAAATCCAGCTTGAACATCTTCATTTTAATAAATTCTCCAAAAATAAAGTTTTGAAGATCATGGCTGTAAAGCAAAAACCTCCAAAATTTCCCATTACCTACATTATGAGCAAAAGGCTTCTGAGTACTCACCCCAAAACATATATATATATTTATTTATAAATTCTTGATACACTTTTATGTGACCATATATTACATATATTATAAAATGTGAAAAATAAAAATCTTAAAGAATGAGAAAAATGGCCTTAAATTATTTTATTGTTTCTGTCTCAACCAAGAATAAAGGGTAAATTAAGAACAGCTTTAGAAAGTTGTAAAAAAATATATACAAATAAAAGGAGAGAAGGATAATGAAAGAATCACTGAAATGACAAAAGAAATATATCTTCTAAAGGTCTATTCTACTAAAAAACAGAGAAACTGAGAGGGATCACATTTAATTTCAAGAAAGATTGAGGAACTAACAAAGGTACTTCAACAAAAGACTTAATTCTGATCATCCAAAGGGAAAAACTGATGAATTAGACATATAGGACCATGAAAAGAAACTATTTAAAGTTCACAATAATCAGGAATGCTAAAATTAGACATAGGCATGTATCACAGATTTTTCAAAGTCAAATTCCAGACAATATTAGAATGATCCCAGGGCTAGAAACTCTAAAGGTGAATATAGTTCAAGTTATCATAAAATGATATTCAGATTATATAATCATAACTCCAGTAAAGAAAAAGGAAAGGGCAACCATATGCTTAGCTTCTCATTTACAAAATGTAATGAAATCCATTTAATAGGAAAGCAAGTGTTTTAATTGCTATGTAAGTGTCATGGGACTACTGTATACCAAATGTTTGATAAAGAGTACCCAGCATCACTCCACTGTTTCTAATGACCAAGGAGAGGCCCAATAATCTATAGTTAAATGACTGGGCATCCCCTACAGAGTAATACAGAGTGCTGAGTGAAATCTCTCAACCTATTCCAGAACACTTACTTTTTCCAGCAAGGTCATCTCAGGCTCTCAAGTACATACTCCAATTATCTTACGGGAAAAAAACTGAGCCATGTCTAGGAAAGATCATGTCTAGGAATGTATCTACAGGGGCAGTCTCTGAAGCTAAACAACAGGAACTTCTCCAATTTTTAAAGTGGAGCAGAAAAAGCTCAAAACACGCCTGCACATACACACACATACACAGTGTATAGGTCATAGTTATACCTCTTACCTGCAAACTTCCCAAATATGTCAGAATATGAGCAGAAGATAAGGCTTAGCTGTACTTAGCAAATTGACACACCTTGAAATAAGTCAAATAACTATAATATCATGCTCAACTTTCCTCTGGAAATCAAATGAATCTCTTCAGGAGATTAACACTAAGTGTTAATTTTAATAATGAAAAGAAACAAATTCGATAAACTAAATACCAATAGGAAAATAACTTAGTAACTCACCTTTCCACAACCAAACTGACTGCTTGTGTGACATCTGGATTTGTCACCTGGAGGCGTTTCCACAAAGACCATACGAATTCTTTATCAGCCTTGAAGAAATAAAAAACATTTGAAATGCATTGCTTTGTAGCTATAGCAAAGAAGGTAAGATACTGTCTTAAATTAAAAATTTTAAAAACATTATTACTTGACCCCTAGTTCTTTAACGATAAAACAGATTCTTGAAAAGTAGAATAGGAGAGCTTAATTTTAAAAATTTCTTACACCTGTAACCCACATTTAAAGGTGCAAACACTGAAATGCTGAATATCAAGGTAAATTTTTTCCAAAATTAGATTGTCCTCTAGCTATTGATCCACCTTTCAGCTGCCCTTTTCAGCAAAATTCCTTAAAAGTGTTGCCTACAATCACTGTCTCTTCTTCCTCATCCCCATTCACTCTGTAACCTCCCCAGTCAGATTTCCCTCCCCACCATAATGCTAAAATCATTTTTCAAGGTCCTCGATAGTGAGAAATGTTAATAGGCACCTCAAATTTAATCTATCCAAAATAAAGTTCTTGACATCCTATTCTCTCACAAACCTGCCCTCTCTGCCTCTCAGAAAATGACCCCACCACCTACTCAGTGTTCAAAGACTTAAGATCTGGAGTAAATCTCGGTTGCTCTGTTTCTTCACATTTCATATCCAAACCATTAGTAAATCCTATTAGACTTACCTACAAAATATATCCCAATTCTAAATACTTCACCACCATCATCCTAGTGTAAGTCAACTCCACTTCTTGCCTAGTTCTCTACAATAGCTCCATGGGCTCCTGACAGCTAAAAATCTTCTAATAGAAAAAATAAAAAATAAAAAAAAATAAAAATCTTCTAATAGATTTGTTACATTAGGAAAACAATCCAGATTCTATCAAAGCCACATGATCCCATACCATCTGGCCCTATATATACCTCTCCAACCTCACCTATCACTCTTGTTCACAAGAACCTTCTTGCTCTGTGGTACCAGGTCCTTCGTACATATAACATCTATCAGATTTTCATGTACATTATTACTTCACTTCACTCAAGACATTGTTTAAATGTTACCTCTTCAAGAAAGTCTTCCCTACAGACACCAAAACCCATAAGTCTCTCATAACTGCTTAGCCTGTTTAATGGCTTTTCAAATCACATTTCATTTTATAGTACTATATTTGCTGGTTGTTTATTTGTTTGGGATTACTTGTATGGCATACATTTCTGTCTCCATCATCCGTTCTCCCCTTCCTCTTAGTGACAGAAATCATTTTAGCTCTTTGCTGTCAACTAAAAGACTGGCCTCTCTTACCTATGGGCTCTGTGACTGAATTCTGCCAATAAAATATAAGTGTCATTGAAAATTTTAAATTGACTTAGGTCTTCCAATGTAGACACAGGAATGCAGGAAATCCAACTGAGGTATTTAAAATCCTAAAAGATGATGCTGTTAAAGTGCTGCATTCAATATGTCAGCAAATTTGGGAAACTAAACAGTGACCACAGGACTGGAAAAGGTGTTTTCACTCCAGTTCAAAAGAGAGCAATGCCAAATAATGTTCAAATACCATACAATTGTGTTCATTCCACATGCTAGTAAGGTTATGTCCAAAATACTCCAAGCTAGGTTCAGCAGTATGTGAACGGACAAGTTTCAGATATACCAGCTGGGTTTCAAAAAGGCATAGGAACCAGAGATCAAGTTGCCAACATTCACTGGATGGTGAACATTCACAGAAAGCAAGGGAATTCCAGAAAAACATCTACTTCTACTTCATTGACTATATTAAAGCCTTTGACTGTGTGGATCACAACAAACTGTGAAATATTCTTAAAGAGACAGGAATACCAGACCACCTTTTCTCCTGAGAAATCTGTATGCAGGTCAAGAAGCAACTTTTAAAACCAGATACGGAAAAACTGAGTGGTTCAAAATTGAGAAAGGAGTATGACAAGGCTGTACACTATCACCCTGTTTATTTAACTTCTATGCAGAGTACATCATGTGAAATACCAGGCTGGATGAATCACAAGCTGGAATCAAGACTGCCAGCAGAAACATCAACAACCTCAGATATGGAAATGATATCCTAATGGAAAAAAGCAAAAAGGAACTGAAAAGCCTTCTGATGAGGGTGAAAGAGAAGAGTGAAAAAGCTGGCTTAAAACTCAACATTCAAAAAACTAAGATCATGGCATTCGGTCCCGTAATTTCATGGCAAATAGATGGGAACACAATGGAAACAACGACAGACTGTATTTTCTTGGGCCGCAAAATCACTGCTGATGGTGACCGTAGCCAAGAAATTAAAAGATGCTTATCCCTTGGAAGAAAAGCTATGACAAACCTAAACAGGATATCCAAAAGCAGAGACATGACTTTGCCGACAAACATCTGTATAGTCGAAGCTATGGTTTTTCCAGTAGTCATCTATGGATGTGAGAGTTGGACCATAAAGAAGGCTGAGCATCAAAGAACTGATGCTCTCAAATTGTGGTACCATAAATTTTCTTCCCACAATCAATCACTTTTGTTCAGCTAAATGTATGTATTGTGAAAGTGAAGTCGCTCAACTATGTCTGACTCTGTGCAACCACACGGACTGTAGCCTACCAGGCTCCACCGTCCATGAGATTTATCAGGCAAGAGTACTGTAGTGGTTGCCATTTCCTTCTCCAGGGGACCTTCCCACCCAGGGATCGAACCCTGGTCTCCTGCATTGTAGGCAGACGCTTTTACCATCTGAGCCACCAGGGAAGTGTATGTATGTTGTTTGCTAATCTGGGATCATATGAAAAAAAGTTGAAATACCACAATCACATAGAGTAAGATGAGATATTCATATTAAGAGTAACACTTGGAGCAGAGTTACATGCTTAATTCTGAATCATTCCAATGGACTGAAACAGTACATGGAATCACTTTCTTTCTCTTCACCAAGTATATATAATGAAATTCCTTTAAGTTAAATGTTCAGACTTAAATTGAAGAAAGTAAAGAAAACCACTAGACCATTCAGGTATGACCTAAATCAAATCCCTTATGAATATACAGTGGATGTGAGAAATAGATTTAAGGGACTAGATATGATAGAGTACCTGATGAACTATGGACAGAGGTTCGTGACATTGTATAGGAGACAGGGATCAAGACTATCCCTAAGAAAAAGAAATGCAAAAAAGTTAAAATGGCTGTCTGAGGAGGCCCTACAAATAGCTGTGAAAAGAAGAGAAGTGAAAAGCAAAGGAGAAAAGGAAAGATATACCCATTTGAATGCAGAGTTCCAAAGAACAGCAAGAAGAGATAAGAAAGCCTTCCTTGTGATCAATGCAAAGAAATAGAGGAAATCAATACAATGGGAAAGACTAGAGATCTCCTCAAAAAAATTAGAGATACAAGGGAACATTTCATACGAAGATGGGCTCAATAAAGGACAGAAATAGTAGGGACCTAACAGAAGAAGATATTCACAAGAGGTAGCAAGAATACACAGAAGAACTATGCAAAAAAAGATCTTCATGACCCAGATAATCATGACGGTGTAATCACTCACCTAGAGCCAGACATCCTGGAATGTGAAGTCAAGTGGGCCTTAGAGAGCATCACTACGAACAAAGCTAGGGGAGGTGATGGAATTTCAGTTGAGCTATTTCAAATCCTGAAAGATGATGCTGTGAAAGTGCTGCACTCAATATGCCAGCAAATTTGGAAAACAACAGTGGCCACAGGACTGGAAAAGGTTAGTTTTCATTTCAATCCCAAAGAAAGGCAATGCCAAAGAATGCTCAAACTACTGCACAATTGCACTCATCTTACAAGCTAGTAAAGTAATGCTCAAAATTCTCCAAGCCAGGCTTCATCAATACATGACCATGAACTTCCAGATGTTCAAGCTGGATTTAGAAAAGGCAGAGGAACCAGAGATCAAATTGCCAACATCCGCTGGATCATGGGAAAAGCAAGAGAGTTCCAGAAAAACATCTATTTCTGCTTTTTTGCCTATGCCAAAGCCTTTGACTGTGTGGATCACAATAAACTGTGGAAAATTCTGAAAGAGATGGGAATACCAGACCACCTGACCTGCCTCTTGAGAAACCTGTCTGCAGGTCAGGAAGCAACAGTTAGAACTGGACATGGAACAACAGACTGGTTCCAAATAGGAAAAGGAGTACATCAACGCTGTATATTGTCACCCTGCTTATTTAACTTATATGCAGAGTACATCATGAGAAGTGCTGGGCTGGAAGAAGCACAAGCTGGAATCAAGATTGCTGGGAGAAATATCAATAACCTCAGATATGCAGATGACACCACACTTATGGCAGAAAGTGAAAAGGAACTGAAGAGCCTCTTGATGAAAGTGAAAGAGGAGAGTGAAAAGTTGGCTTAAAGATCAACATTCAGAAAACTAAGATCATGGCATTCAGTCCCATCACTTCATGGCAAATAGATGGGAAAACAGTGGAAACAGTGGCTGATTTTATTTTTCTGGGCTCCAAGATCACCACAGATGGTGACTGCAGCCATGAAATTAAAAGACACTTACTCCTTGGAAGGAAAGTTATGACCAATCTAGACAGCATATTAAAAAGCAGAGACATGACTTTGTCAACAAAGGTCCATCTAGTCAAGGCTATGGTTTTTCCAGTGGTCATGTATGGATGTGAGAGTTGGACTATAAAGAAAGCTGAGTGCAGAAGAATTGATGCTTTTGAACTGTGGAATTGGAGAAGACTCTTTTGAGAGTCCCTTGGACTGCAAGGAGATCCAACCAGTCCATCCGAAAGGAGATCGGTCCTGGTTGTTCATTGGAAGGACTGATGTTGAAGCTGAAACTCCAATACTTTGGCCACCTGATGCAAAGAGCTGACTCATTTGAAAAGACCCTGATGCTGGGAAAGACTGAAGGCAGGAGGAGAAGGGGACGACAGAGGATGAGATGGTTAGATGGCATCACCGACTCAATGGACATGAGTTTGGGTAAATTCCGGGAGTTGGTGATGGACAGGGAGGCCTGGTGTGCTGCAATTCATGGGGTCACAAAGTTCGGACACAACTGTGTGACTGAACTGAAGTTAAATGTGGGGAAAAGAACAACTTAAAGGATGCTGCAACTTATGACCAGAGACTAATTAATTAACAGAGTGCTTTTTCCCAAACTGCCTATTTGACTCATTACTCGGTTTTGAAATGAATTTAGTATATTAATTTAGCAACACGTTCTTAAATAACAGATTTTAAAAGAAAATATCAGTGTTCATAACACACAGTGTAAAACATTCTTTATGATAGTATGTGAATGTGTATATTCCTATTATTGTGACACATAAAATGAATTCATTTTGGGTACAATTGTTGATAGTTGTGGAAAACAAAGGGTTAATACTATGTATACTTGGATTCTGTGATTTCCAGTTGAATAAGTGGAAGAATTAATTTGAAAATTATGAAAATGAATCTTTAATTACTTAAATGCCTTTTATGAAACAATTCAATTATTATGTTTCCCAAGTTTCCCAAAGAGCAGGAGTATGACTTAACTGAAACTTTATGGTATGGGATACTGCCAACCTCATCTCACATTACTGAAATGCCTGCTGCTGCTGCTGCTGCTAAGTCGCTTCAGCCGTGTCCGACTCTGTGCGACCCCATAGACGGCCTCCTACCAGGCTCCTCTGTCCCTGGGATTCTCCAGGCAAGAACACTGGAGTGGGTTGCCATTTCCTTCTCCAATGCATGAAAGTGAAAAGTGAAAGTGAAGTCGCTCAGTCATGTCCGACTCTTAGCGACCCCATGGACTGCAGCCTACCAGGCTCCTCCATCCATGGGATTTTCCAGGCAAGAGTACTGGAGTGGGGTGCCATTGCCTTCTCTGACTGAAATGCCTATGATCATCTAAAAGTATCAATACTAAAAATCTCAAGAACCATTGTTTTAGGCCACCAACTATGACCATCTCAATTCTTACACCTGCCTTGCCACATTTTTAAAGAATAAAATAGTGAATGGATTGGGAGAGAGGGTCGTTGGGCTATTTCCAACAGACTGATTTCTCAATTAAAGCAGTCACAAAAGTAAATATATTAGTTCCTTATCCAGCTAAGGACACAACTATGGAAAATATGGAGTAAGGGGTGGGGGAGAAAAGGTGTGGAAGATATGGGCAAAGCTATCTCAAATTAAGGCTCATCAAAGTAACAGAGGCCTTCATCATGGATTCACATCTTTACCCTAAAGTTAAGAGCTTCTTGATGAAGGTGAAAGAGGAGATGAAAAAGCTGGCTTAAAACTCAACATTCAAAAAACTAAGATCATGGCATCTGGTTCCATCATTTTATGGCAAATGGGGGGGCGGGGACCAGAAGCAGTGACAGATTTTCTTTTCTTGGGCTATAAAATCACTGCAGACAGTGGCTGCAACCATGAAATTAAAAGATGTTATCTCCTTAGAAGGAAAGCTATGACAAACCTAGACAGCATATTAAAAAGCAGAGACATTACTTTGCCGGCAAAGGTACATACAGTCAACACTATGATTTTTCCAGTCGTCATGTACAGATGTGCGAGTTGGACCATAAAGAAGGCTGAGGATCGAAGAACTGATGCTTTCAAACTGTGGTGCTGGAGAAGACTCTTGCGAGTTCCTTGGACTGCAAGGAGATTGAATCTATCAACCCTAAAGGAAATCAACTCTGAATATTCACTGGAAGGACTGATGCTGCAGCTGAAGCTCTAATACTCTGGCCACCTGATGCGAAGAGCTAATTCACTGGAAAAGACCCTGTTGTTGGGAAAGACACACAGCAAAAGAGAAGGGGATCGGCAGAGGATGAGATGGTTAGATAGCATCATCGATTCAATGGCCATGAACCTGAGCAAAACCCAGGAGATAGTAAAGGACATGGGAGCCTGCCCTGCTGCAGTCCACAGGGTGGCACAGAGTCAGATACAATTTAGTCACTGAACAAGATGAAGGGTGGGTTTCCCTGGTGGCTCAGTGGTAAAGAATTTGCCTGCCAAACAAGAGAGATGGGTTCAATCCCTGGGTCAGGAAAATCCCCTGGAGAAGGAAATGGCAATTCATTCCAGTATTCTTGCCTGGTAAAACACATGGACAGAGGAGCCTGGTGAGGTACAGTCCATGAAGTCACAAAAAAGTTAGATGTGATTTAGCAACTAAACAAGTCTTTTATTTATCCCTATGCTCCTTAACCACTAAAGAATAGACACAGAACATTGAAAATAAGACATTGAAAAGGAAGAAGTCACATAATAACTCCCCTATTTGTTTAAACAAAGGCATATTCAACTTTAGTGCTTCCCAGGTGGATCAGTGGTAAAGAATCTGTCTGCAATGCAAGAGATACAAGAGACATGGGTTCGATCCCTGGGTTGGGAAGATCCCCTGGAGAAGGAAATAGCAACCCACTCTAGTATTTTTGCCTGGAGAATTCCATGGACAGAGGAGCCCGTGGGCTACAGTCCAAGATGTCACAAAAGAGTTGGATACAACTTGGTGATTAAACAACATTTCAGTTTGAACAAGACTGTTCTGGTTTTACATTCTTGACCCAGTCAGGAAAATCCTACAAAAGGGATAACAGAATCAAGTAGAACAAACTGTGAGAATGAAATTTATGAATTTGTATTAATCTAAACTTATGATATTTTATAGTTACCTTGCTGTTTAGCACTTCTTAATGGGTTGCATCTTGAAGACAGAGTGACTCAAAGATCTACTGTTGAGCAAATTCCCAACATTTAGTCACCCAGTCCTGTCAAAGGTTCTGGTAAAATCATAAAAGAGATGGTGGTAAGGATACAAAACTTCCTGAACGTGAGTACTCAAGCCACGTTTGGTACTCACAAACTATACAAATAACCAGAAAGTAATGTTAAGGTAATTGATTTAGTATATGCTTTTCACAGGCAACATGACATGAAATTAACATTTCTCACTAGAGAAATATGGAGTTAACATAGTTGCTTAATAAATATCTAGCATCCTCTACTATGTGTGAAAATTCCCAGCCTGAGACTCCCTAAAAATTATTGGTCTGTTTTAAAAACTTCCGTTTTACTTAAGAACAAGGGCAAGTGTGGATCTGATGATTAAAAACAGGCTCCTTCATCGATGGGTTGTATTTTAATATAAGTGCTTCCACTTTCCTGTTCCACATTTCAACTCTGGGATCGCCCTCCTTCTGCACCAAGTACGACTACAGTCACAACAGAGAACTTGAGCTTAGGGGCGGTGGGGTGCGTCCGCCCGTTTTGGTGGGATCCAAGTGAAGGCAACCCAACCACCCAAACCAGGGACAGCCGAGGCTGTCCCTGCCCGGCCAAGGTCCAGAGAAGGGCAGGAGCCAGAGGTCGCCTAGCTGGGCGCGGCCGCCTCCCTCAGCAGCGAGCAGCGGGCCCGGCTGGGCGTGGGAGCCGGGACGCAGCGCCGCCGGGCAGAGGTGGGTGGGTCCTAAACCCGCGCAGCGACACAGACGAAGGCAGAGGGAGAGGGACGCGGCCCCGGCCCCGCTGTGGAGGGGAAAGGCCGGCGGCCACTTCGATACCTGACACAGGGCCAGCTCCTCCTTTACGCTGCTCAGCTCTTCCTCCAGCAGCTGCGTCCGGGTCACCATCGCCTCCTCTACCGAGATGCCCTCTAGCCGCATGGACCCCATGGGCGCGCTGAGGAGGGGAGCCTGAGCCGGAGCTGTCCCCGCTGGCCCTCGCTGGCCCTCTGACCCTTCTTCGCCCCGCCAGGGTAAATCGCTTTTGTCCACGACGCCCTCCCGCGCTGCGCCCTCAAGACCCGAGGTCTCGCTGCGCACTGCGTGTGCCACAGCTCCCCGACCAACACGTGGGGACCAGGGTCCCAAGTGTCGCGCCGGGGGCGGAGGGAGCTGTGAGGGCGGCGACCGCGCCGCCATTGCCGCGGCTGCTAACGGGTCAAGTTCCCTCTAGGAAACTCCACCTCCTCTTCCCCATCCTGGCGAGCCCGAAGCCCCGAGCCGCGCATGCGCCAGCTTTTTCCCGCCTTGGCGCGCGGGGTCTCGCGCTCGCGGGTCCTGGCTGGCTTCCCACGGGCCGCGCGCCTGGCGCGAGCGTTGGAAGCGCACGCGTCCTGGGCCGGAGGAGTTAGTCCGGTCCGGCCTGCGCCGCACCCTTGAGTGCCCTGGTCAGTATTCAACCCACCACGCCACGACTTCCCATCAATCTAAAACCCTACCCGCCGCTACTTTGCGCCTAGCTTACACCCCACTTCTTAAAGCCTTTCTTGACAAGCTCCTAGCCCCAAATGATCCCTAACTGTGAATTCCTCCGCCTTCAAGACCCTTGCCAACTCGTTTGTCACGTTTCATTGACCGCCCTGGAGTGTTAGTTACAGGGCTAATCCCTCCAGCGCTGTTGTAAGCTCCTTGAGGATCAAGGAATAAGTTTTACACTTAAATGTTTTCTTCACACCCTTTAGCAAAACTGCTTTACGTACAGCTGACAACCAGCTGACTGATGTCTAGGAGACGTGGAAAGCCTTGTGCTGAGCTGGGACTATCGAGCAGGTTTCCCATTGGAATTATGATCCCTTGTGCACCTTTGTCTTCTGTTTTGCAGGAGTCATGATTTCCTTTTTTTATGTCAACTTCTTTATGCAGTTGGCTGCGTATCAAAGTGAGTGTGACCCGCATTCTCCGGAGTTTGTATCCTCGGACCAGTTTGAAATTAGTAATTTGGAGCGTGGTTTAAAAAAACAAAAAACGGCCAGCTTTCTTTATTGTTCATTCTCTTTTTTTCTTCCTTTTTTCCCCTTCCTTCCTTCCTGCTTTCTTTCTTTATCAACTTTGAATAAGAAATAACCTCCTCTTTTTCTGTCATTGAAACACGTCCTACTTGTAATGAGTTTGATAAGGAGATGCACGTTGTGCTAGCAATCGGGTTCTACCAAAGGCTAGATCGCTGTCCTCTGCTGTAAAGATTGCAGAGCACATGGAGAGCTGCGGTGGGGTGGGGAGAACTGTGGAAATAGGGAGGTGACTGCTTTAACTGATGACTTCTTCTTTTAATCAGAATTACCACTCCGTGCCAGAATCTAGTCAGCACCTCAAAAGACACCCTCCCAATCAGAATTCTGCTGAGGCAGGATGATTGGACTTCCTTCCCACTGAAGGTGAGTACTTAACAAAATTTATAAATGGATTGCATTAGAAAAAGTACATATAAATCCTGTCTTAAAACCAGTTACTGGGACTTCCCTGATGGTCTAGTGATTTTGAATCTGCCTACCAATGCAGAGGATCCCTGGTCCAATAAGATCCTGCTCTGGGGGAACTAAGCCCAGGAGCCACAACTGCTGAAGCCAGGGTGCCTATAGCCTGATCTTTGCAACAAGAGAAGCCACTGCAATGAGAAGCCCGAGCACGGCAACTAGAGAGTAGCCCCTGCTTTCAACAACTAGAGAAAAGCGTTTGTAGCAGAAAAGTTTGTTGTAGCGTTTGTAGACCAGCACAGCCAAAAATAAATAAATAAATCTTTCTTTTAAAAGAGGGGAATACAAAAGTTCTTTTTAAAATAGTAGTTACCATACTGAACATTTACTATATGCTGACTCCAGTGATAACTACTTTTCATTTATATATACTCATTCAGTTTTTACATCATGAGAGTAAAATAGGTATTATCCTCATTTTCTACTAGTAAGGAAATTGAAATTTGAGAAATTACGCTACCTTGCTGAAGTCCCACATTTGGTATTAGAAAAGCTAGAATATGGTTCCACTTAACTCTAAAACCTGTGCCTTAGATCCCTACCTTCACTCCATACCTGTCACTTGAAATACAGCATTAGTATGATAACACATGAGACTTCACTGAGTTTAAGTCTATAGGAATTCCAATCACATGATTTACATGTTTGGCATGAAATCAATGTCAATGCACATTTTCATGGCTATTTGGTACTCACTCAGAAGGGCATTCAGAGAAGGCAATGGCAACCCACTCCAGTACTCTTGCCTGGAAACTCCCAGGGACAGAAGAGCCTGGTAGGCTGTCGTCTGTGGGGTCTCACAGAGTCGGACACGACTAAAGCGAATTAGCAGCAGCAGCAGCAGCAGAAGGGCATTATTTCATCTGAATACAGAAAAATTATTTTGAAAAGCAGTGAAGTCTCTTCCATTATATACAATGGATAAGTATACATATTCAACTCAAAAGAAGGATAATATTTGAACCAATGAGTAGACAATTTTTAAATTTTTTACTATAGTTGATTTACAGTGTTGTGTTAGTTTCAGGTGTACAGCAAAGTGAAACACTTGTGTCTGTGCTCAGTTATTCAGTCATGTCCGACTCCTTGGGAGTCTATGGCCTAGCCAACCAGGCTCCTCTGTGAAGGGCTACTATGAAAATTCAAATACTGGTTATTATTTGAATACCTATTTTCAGTTACCTTGTGTCTATACCTAAGAGTGAAATTGTTGGGTCATTTGGTAATTCTGTGTTTACCTTACTGAGGAACAATCTGTTTGCCACAGTGGCTATAGCATTTACAATCCCACCAACAATGTATGAGAATTTGAAATTCTCTGCATCTTCAAAAACATTTTTCTTTTTTTTTATGATTATACTGATTATAATGATCTGCATTTCCCTAATGACTAATGACATTGATCATGTTTTCATGTGTTTGTTAGATATTTATCTTCTTTGGAGAAAGGTCAATTCAAACCTTTTGTCCATTTATTAATTAGGTTGTCTTTCCAGTCCCATCACTTCATGGGAAATAGATGGGGAAACAGTGGAAACAGTGTCAGACTTTATTTTTCTGGGCTCCAAAATCACTGCAGATGGTGACTGCAGCCATGAAATTAAAAGACACTTACTCCTTGGAAGGAAAGTTATGACCAACCTAGATAGCATATTCAAAAGCAGAGACATTACTTTGCCAACAAAGGTTTGTCTAGTCAAGGCTATGGTTTTTCCTGTGGTCATGTATGGATGTGAGAGTTGGACTGTGAAGAAGGCTGAGCGCCGAAGAATTGATGCTTTTGAACTGTGGTGTTGGAGAAGACTCTTGAGAGTTCCTTGGACTGCAAGGAGATCCAACCAGTCCATTCTGAAGGAGATCAGCCCTGGGATTTCTTTGGAAAGAATGATGCTAAAGCTGAAACTCCAGTACTTGGCCACCTCATGCCAAAAGCTGCCTCATTGGAAAAGACTCTGATGCTGGGAGGGATTGGGGGCAAGAGGAGAAGGGGACGACAGAGGATGAGATGGCTGGATGGCATCACTGACTCGATGAGCGTGAGTCTCACTGAACTCCGGAAGTTGGTGATGGACAGGGAGGCCTGGTATGCTGCAATTCGTGGGGTCGCAAAGAGTCGGACACGACTGAGTGACTGATCTGATCTGTCTTTTTGTTATTGAGTCATTAATAGTACTTTACCAGCAGACAATTTTCAAGAATTGAAACTTGCACATTTTCAGAGCATACATAGGGAGTTCTTTCTTCTATTAGTTATTTGCTAAAATGACAGAAACTTGTGAAACACTGGATATTAGCACTTCTAACTCAGAAAGATAAGTTAAAGATCTGCAATAATACATGAATAAAAATGTCCAAAACAATCAAGTGTTTCTCCTATGCAATTTTCTGTTCAAATATTTAAAAGTGATGATGTCTGTTCTTTAGAAATACATATTAAAATCTGCTGAGGATGAAGGATATTAAACTATAGAAACACATAATTCTCTCTATATCACCACTGTATATGTGAAATATTGAGGAAGCGAGGAAAACGTGCAAATTAATGTGGTATTTGATTTGCACGTCTCACTTTAATTTTAAAAATTATATCTAATGTCTATTTAAAAAGAGAAAATGTATTAGCAATTTCTCAGCCTTTACAATTCTTGTTTTTCAGAAAGAATGCCAAATTTTAAGACATGTTTATTTCTTCTTTACCAATTTGGTATACTCTTTATTTAGTCAACAGATTTAAATTTAAAGCCACAATTAGGTATTGGTAAAACATTAACTATCATAGATTTCTTTCATATCGTTTTGAAATTTATCACAGTTTTTAGGGTCTTGTCATATCCTAGGGATCTAAATCAAAAATAGCCTGCTGTCACCCCTTCAGCATTAAAAGAGAATCCCACAAGCTGGGATGTGCCAATGTGACATTTGAATCAATAGCAGGCATATCATGTCAGGACCATGACATGATAAGACCAATTCCAATCCAGGAGTTAGAGTAAACCAAGACAATTGTATTGTTCTTATATATAATGCTGGCCCTTGTACCCACAGGTTCCATTGCAAATTCAACCAACATTGGATCAAAAATGTTCAGGAAAAAAAGAAATTCAAGTACTTCCCTGGTGGTCCAGTGGCTAAGAATCCACCTTGCAATGCACAGGACACTGGTTCAATCCCTGGTCCAGGAAGATTCCACAGCAACTAAGCCTGCACGCCGCAACTACTGAGCCCACACTCTACAGCCTGTGAGGCAACTACCACTGAGCCCTCGAGCAGCAGTTACTGAGGCCCGTGCGACTAGAGCCTGTGCACTGCAACCAAAGAAGCCACCACAATGAGAAGCCCCTACTCCCACAACTAGAGACAACCCAAGTGCACCATCAAAGACCAAGTACAGCCCAAAATAAATTTTTTGGTTTTTTTAAAAATTCAAGAAAGTTCCAAAGATCAAAACTTGAATTTGCCACACACCAGCAACTATTTATACAGCATCTACATTGTATTGGGCATTACCAGTACTCTGCTATGCTATGCTATGCTAAGTCACTTCAGTCATGTCCGACTCTGTGTGACCCCATAGACGGCTGCCCCCGTCCCTGGGATTCTCCAGGCAAGAACACTGGAGTGGGTTGCCATTTCCTTCTCCAATGCATGAAAGTGAAAAGTGAAAGCGAAGTCACTCAGTCATGTCCGACTCTTAGCGACCCCATGGACTGCAGCCTACCAGGCTCCTCCATCCATGGGATTTTCCAGGCAAGAGTACTGGAGTGGGGTGCCATTGCCTTCTCCGTACCAGTACTCTAGAGATGATTAAAAGTATATAGGAGTATGTATATAGATTACATGCAAGTACAACTTCATTGAATACAAGGGACTTGAGTAATCAGCAGATTTTGGTATCGAGGGGGATCCTGGAACCAATACCCCTAGGATACTGAGGGAAGACTATACTACCATTTTATCTGAGTGATACCTGGCACCTATTGATCAGTCCTGAGACTGTTCTAAGTCAAGATCATATACCTATGATCATCAGTTCCAGTTGTCCCATTTAATTTTCACACAATTCCAAAAGGATGAGCTTACAGTATTAGAAAAACAGAATTTAATTTTCTATTTTCATCTTAAATGATTATATAACAGTCCAAAACTTTAAATAACTGTCTTTTTCCCTAATAATAGGCTTTTCTAAAATTATCTCAATTAAGTCCTAACTCTCAGTGTGGGTGTTGTCCTAAAGAAAAAAAAAAAAAGCCATGTCATATTGTTTTGAGTAACTTTTATCAGCTTACTTACCTCATTAATTTTAGAATACAACCCCAAATTCCCTGAGAATCTCAGCTGATTTCATACACAAAGTTACATAGTTTAGGATCTTTAACACATGACTGGAATGAGACAACACTTTTTTTTTTTTCAGCTTTCTCACCTATATTTCAGTTTCTCCTCCCTAACACACAGCATGATAGATCCATGATCCTTGGTATTTTCTGTATATTTTCTTTACTCCCAAGGCAATATTGCAAAAGTACTCCAATTCTCCCACCTATTTTGCTTCTCTGGCTTCACCTCAAACATGAAGGTCTCCTTCCATTGCCAGTGATCTGGTTTAATATCTCTGTTTTGATGATCCTTATCTATTGCCTATAACAGTGTTCATACATTATCATAGCATAGAGCCATACATACATACCCTCACACACATAGAGTGGCATTTTGCCTTTTGTGATACTGAGATTTACGATAAATACTTATTTGGTCTTGTCTCCATCCCCATTTCTGGCACCAAGCACCTAAAGCCCTTGCAATTTCCTCAATGATGAGAGCTTAAAGGTGTCTTTTTAGGTTAAGAAGTTGACTTTTGGAAAGCACCTAAGGATGGGGGCTGACTGCCTGGGGAGCCAACCAATCTTGTGATTAGAGGGTTGGAATTTCTAGGTTCTGATTCCCTTCCTGCCTGGCAAGGGGATCAGAGTCCCAGTAGGAAGTTGATGGAAACTCACATAGAGTACTTTGGGAACAGTTAAAAACACAAACTGATTACAAAGGGTAAGTGGAGGATCCAGAGAAAGCACAAAGGATAGTGCAGTGCCTCAGGCTAATCAAAGTGTGGGAGATGTTATCACCCTAAACTTAAAAGAGTGAGGGGAATGAGCAGCTCTTGGTACCAGGAGACAAAGGGCTGTGTCCAGAGAGCTGCCTGGCGAAAGACTCAAACCAAAAAATTGGAAGCCAGGGGAACAAATACTCAAGCCTCACTCTCTTCCCTCAGGCCCATCTCCTCCCATGCTCTGCACTGGCTGAATCCAACCAGTTCTTAAAGGGCAGCCCGCCAGGATACAGAACAGAGTAAAAAAAAAAAAAAAAAAAAGACAATCTGAAGGGGCAAACAGAAAGTACCCAGCTCAAGAGGCCAAAGTAGTTTTAAAAGCAACAACTGGGTCACAGTATAAATAGCATCCTGTTAACAGCAAGTAAAATAAAAGTAACAACTTTTACACGGTTCACATGGCAGCTGTTTGGACTTTAACCTACAAGTCCATAGGAGAAAAAGGGAAGTCACATGTTATAAAGAAGAGGGAACGGAATCTAGAAAAGGGTTAGATAAAGAATATAGAGTTTGTGAACAGAAAAGCACCAAAGGGAATGCATCTACTTTCTTTATTGCCTTCACATACTGCATTAAAACTTGCTTTCCAGGGCTTCCCCTAGTGATCCAGTGCTGAAGAATCTGCTTGCCAACAGAGGACACGGATTTAATCCCTGGTCACTTTCACTTTTCCCTTTCATGCATTGGAGAAGGAAATGGCAACCCACTCCAGTGTTCTTGCCTGGAGAATCCCAGGGACAGAGGAGCCTAGTGGGCTGCCATCTATGGGGCCGCACAGAGTCGGACACGACTGAAGTGACTTAGCAGCAGCAGCAGGGAAGAATAGACATGCTGAGGAGCAGCTAAGCCCATGTGCCACATCTCCTGAGCCTGTGCTCCAGAGCCTGAGAGCCGCAGCTACTGAGCCCATTTGCTACAACTACTGAAGCCCCCACACCCTAGAGCCCATGCTCCACAACAGCAGAAGCCACTGCAATGAGAAGCCCACACATGGCAACAAAGAGTAGCCCCCACTTGCTGCAACTGGAGGGAGCCCTTACACAGCAACAAAGACCCAACACAGCTAAAATACATAAATAAACAAATCTTAAAAAAAAAAAAACAACAACTCAGTTTCCAGAAGTTCTAGGCCACTTTATCTAATTTGAGATATGTGTGTGTGTATGTATGTCTCTGTATATATACACATGTGTATACAGAGAGAAAGAATCTCCCAAGCTAATATTATTCAGTTTTCATTCTGCATCTATTTTATATTTTGTATCTCATAATTTTATTATTCTCACATTTAATACACTTGGTTTATAACTCTAAACAGATTGTAAGATCCTAGAAGGCAGAAAAACCTCTTTTTTTGTACCTCTCATGAAGCCTATTACAATGACCTTATAAAAGAAGCACTCAAGGAATGTCTCTCAACTAGCTCCCTATAGGCCAAAGAAAAGTCTTGCGTTCAGTAATTATCAGACATTCCTGATGGTTGTTAATGATACCTCACATTAGTGGGACATTGCTTTGAACAGGAAACATTTTTACGGATGCCTGTGTGCTCAGTTGTTCAGTCATGTCCAACTCTTTGCAACCCCTTGGACTGCAGCCCACCAGGCTCCTCTGTCCATGGGATTTCTCAGGCAAGAATATTGGAGTGGGTTTCATTTCCTCCTCCAGGGGACCTTCCAGACCCAGGGATTGAACCACATCTCCTTATTGCAGATGGATTCTTTACCACTGAAACACTGGGTAAGCCTGATTTTTATGGGTAACTTTTATCAAAGTTAAAATCTAATATAAATATAACTCATGTATGATAACGACTACTTGGAAAAAAATGAAACTGTTAATGAAAATAATTCCTTTTGCCACTAACATTTTTTTTTTTCCTGTATGATGTTTCTTGATATAGCAAAATTCTATGGGATAATAGGAAGAAAGAAAATGAAATCAATTTGGGAACCCCTTGCCAGACACTGTTCATTTATTCCTTCATTTTTTTTTTCAGCAAATACTGAACACTGTTCAGGATATAGCAGTGAACAGTGACAATCCTGGCTTTTACGGAGCTTATATTCTAGTGGGGAAAATACATCATAAACAAGGAAGTATACTTGTTAATTAGTGCTGTTATGTAAACAGAAATAAAGCAAACGAAGGGAAGAGTGAGTGAAGGCAGTGGTTAAGACCTGTTTTAGGCAGTGTGATCAGGGAAAGTATATCCAAGAGAAACATTTAAATAAATGAGTTACTTCAACGAGTGAGAAGCATACCATGCACATATTTGGGAGGCTATCAGACAACAGGGGAAATCAAAGTATGAGTAAAAAGCAAAAGCTTATAAGCGAAATCTAAATACTGCAGTGTTTCACAGGTTGGTACACCACATAAACTATTTCCCAGGAAATGTCTGTTTTCATGGAGCCCCAAAGGAGCCCATTCCAAGTGGATAAAAGTATCCACATGACTAGAGATCAAGCTTTGTGATCCACAAGCAAACTCCAATTTGAAGTGGGTTGGTAAGAGCTACAAGGATTTTCTGTCTCTGGTTTCCCAGAAACATTTCTTACAGAAATCATTTGAAAAGGAATCACACTAAAGGATGTTAATGGAATAACAAAGGAGCTGAGAAAGAGTTTAAAGAAAAGGGAATGATAGTTACTCTGTGTTTTTCCCATGCTGGCTGCAGATCAGAATCAAAGGATCTCTTCAAATAATACCTTGGTCTCATCTCCAGAGATTCTGATTTAACCGGTGTGGTGTAGGACTGAGGTGTTGCTTTTTTTTTTTTTTTTTTAAGTTCCCCAACTGAGTCTGGGGAGAAGGAAATGGCAGCCCACTCCAGTATTCTTGCCTGGAAAATTCCATGAACAGAGGAGCCTGGCAGGCTACAGCCCATGGAGTCGCACAGAGTCGGACACGACTGAAGGGACTTAGCATGACATGCAATCAACTGAGAATCAATCTTGTTAAAATACATGAGTTAAGCTTTTAAAAATTAAAAACAAAAACATGCCAGGCATTGCTTCTGGAATGCAAAAGATATCTCATGATTATACAATTAGTGAATCAAATTATGTACAGAGTACCTATTATGTGCTAGAAGCTTAGCACTGGAGATGCAGATGTGAAAGGGTAAACAAGTCCCTATCTTCAGGGAACTAAAAATGGCGGAAGGCAATATAAACAACTTAAAAAGAGAGGGAGTGTGTGATACCTGCTAGACAGGAAAGTATGATGAGATAGAGAGTATCTGCATAGACTGCTTTTGTTAGGTTGATGAGAAAAGCCCTCTCTGGAGAGAGATAATTTAAGCTGAAATCTGAAAGATGAGAAACCATCTAAAAATCTTGGCATGTGGGTAGCAAATACAAAAGCCCTGAGGAACAAAGTTGCTTGATATGATCTTAAAACAGAAAGAAGGCAACTATGATAGGAGTTAGAGTGAAAGAAAATGTGGTGTAAGATGAAGGAAGGAATCTGGATTTTGCTCTAAGACTAACAGGAAACTCCAGGAGGATTTTAAGCAGAGGAGAGATATGGTTTCTCTACATTAATAAAAGACCGCTCCATTGTGGGGAGAATGGATTGTGGGGTTAGGAAAATGGCACTAGAAGCAGGAAAACCAGTTCAAGCAGGAGATGATGCTGGCTTGCACCAGGGTATTTGAAGGGATGAAACAGGGATGTGGTGATCTCCTCTATCACAGTTAAATTCGTAAAACAAGTGATTGTTTTCTCTACTATACATACTTCATGCTTTGCTAGAGATAGCAATTATTCTAACTTTACCTAGAAAATGAAGACCACAAAACTGTTTGACCATCTGTTCTCCCTCTTTGTAATAAAACAACATATTTGAGGGTGATTTCGGCTAACTCTCTCTGCTGCTGCTGCTGCTAAGTCGCTTCAGTTGTGTTCGACTCTGTGTGACCGCATAGATGGCAGCCCACCAGGCTCCTCTGTCCACGGGATTCTCCAGGCAAGAATACTGGAGTGGGTTGCCATTTCCTTCTCCTAACAACAGCTAATTGTTAGTCTTTCCACTTGTCTCAAAGTTTCCATCACCTTATACAGATCATTACGATCAGACAATGCTTCAACTGTATCATAAAAAGGTGCTAACATAGCCAAAAGTTTTTCCACTTTTAGATTTCTGGGACGGTGTTTTGGGAAAAGATGCAGTTAGGTGAGTGTAGCTATGTGAGAGCAAGAGGATGTGGGAGAGAGGTTGATGGAGTGTTATTGGTCTTTTGAGGAAGCTGGTTTATGATATTCAAAGATCACTCATTGTGTTGTTGATTTCTTAGGGAATAATCAACGTTAACTTTCTATTATTATGGCCCTTTAGCTATAAAAATTAAGTAAATTTCATGCAAAGAATTTCCCTATTTAGATAGTAGGAAACTATTCACTGATGAAGATGAGAAAGACTTTCTAGTTTACTACTTCCAGTGAATCCCAAAATCACAGATAATTACTCCCAGCAGGCCCAACCACTATAATTATATTAGTGCCCTCTGCTGTACATGTGCAAAATTACAGAAAACTATGCAATATTTCAAAGTTTGTCCAGACCAGACATTCTTGGCTTTGGTAATCTCCAGAAGCAAGGTTTAAATAGTATCTTTATTTCATTTCATCTGGACAACTTTTACATGTTAGGTGAAATTTTGTCTCCTATAATTACCAGCTAGTCTAAACAGAATAATAGTGTTTAAGAGGCAGTCATAGAATGATTGTTATACTAGGGAAAATATTAGTTAAATGTTTGTAACATGAGTGAAGTTATAATATGACAGTTATTGAAAACTTAGCCTTTTATAATCATATGCACTGATCAGTTTCTCTGTGACTTTCCTTTTGTATATGCTCCTGAGTTTACTTTAAGTCAGAGACAATTTTGAGACCTATAAACCTGTTTATTTGCTTATGACATTCAATAATTGTTTTATATGACACTTGTTTTGTGCCATTTTATTTGTTCCTATGCCCTAAATTAAAAATTTCTACTTCTGTCTGAGTTTTATTAACTGAAAATAGTATTAATAGGCTGAGGCCATACCAGTAAGTGGTCCTCTGTCAACCACTTATCTTTTTGTTTATCTGTTCTTCCATGTCATGAAGTTGTAAGCATCACACTAACCTTTAAATAATCATTCTACATTTTTAGAACAGCATACTCTGTTCAGATTTACATGCTATATCTTGTGAATTTTCCTTCTATGAATGAAGAAATATTTAAAATAGCATAGTTTGAAATGGAAACAAGAATTTGTTTATACATACTGATTTGGGTAATAATCTGTGAGTATGGGGAATGAGTATTTTGAATTTATTTCATGGCACCTTATGCTGAATTTTCTTCCCTCTAAATCCATGAACTTAGTTCATATTTATAACTTTGTTTGGCGCAGGTTTTGATAATGTGTAAATATATGTAATTACCCAAATATTTTTCATTACTTTTAAGAACTGTATTTATGTTTCAGGTAAGTGAGTTTATCTTAGGAAGTAATTTTTTGTTATGTGTTACTTTTCCAAGGAAAAGCATGACATTTTTCAAAACTAGGAAAATATTTAGACATCATGTTAAATTAAAATGTACAAATAGAACAGTGGGCAATAGATAAATAGTTTCAAGCATCAATAGACATAAATTAGATTAACTGCCAAATTTGGGGGGGAATTCAGTCCCTTTTCAGATATAGCTCAATGCAGGATGAGAGTAGAAAAGGGGACTAAGATTAAAATTAAGTGAATGGTGTTGGAAAAAACTTTTATAATGTTCTGTTCTATTATCCAGTTAAGCGCTTTTCCTCTGAATATCATTTTCTGTTTGGGATGCTTCAACCTAGAAATTTATATGCTGGTCAAGAAACAACGGTTAGAACTGGACATAGAACAACTTAACTGGCTAAAAAATTGGGCTGTTGAATAGACATTTAATCTTAGAGGAAATTTTTTCAACTTTTCATCATTAAGCATGATGTTAGTGGTGGATTTCTCATGTATGGTATTTATTATGTTGAAATACATTCACTCTGTGCTTAAGTTTGTCAAGTTTTTATCATGAAAGGATATTGAATGTTGTTTTTCAGTGCTTTTTCTGCATCTCCTGAGATTATCATATGATTTTTATTTTTCATTCTGTTAATGTGGTTCATCACATTATCAATGTATTTGTTGAATTATCCTTGCATGATTGAGATAAATCCCACTTCAGAGAGTATAATCCTTTTAAAGTATTGTTGAATTCAGTTTGTTAATATTTTGTTGACAATTTTTACACCTATATTCATCAGAGATGTTGGTCTATAGCTTTCTTTTCTTGTACTGTCTTTATCTGATTTGGGTTTCAGGATAATGCTAGCTCTGTAAAATGCATTTGGAAGTGTTCCCTCCTCTTCAGTTTTTTGGAATAGTTTGAAGAAGATTATTGTTTATTCTTTTTTAAATGTTTGGTAGAATTCACCAGCCAAACCGTGTACATCTAGGCTTTTCTTTCTTGGGAAGTTTTTGGTTACTGATCAATCTCTTTATCAGATATAGATCTATTTAGATTTTCTATTTCTTCATGATTCAGTCTTGGTAGAGTGTATTTCTGGGAATTTACCCATATCTTCTAACGTATTCAACTTGTTTTCATATGAATGTTCATAATAGTCTCTAATAATAATACTATGTATTTCTGTGGTATCTGAGTATCCTGATTGGATAACTGCAAATGACTTGTCTTTAAGCTCACAGACTTTTTCCATTGCTGACCACATCTTCTGTTGAAGATCTGTTTCATTTCTCACTTCATTGTTTGTATTCTTTATTTTTAGAATTTGCTTTTATGATTTATAGCTCTCTGTTGAACCTCTCATTTGATTAATGTATTATTTTCCTGATTTCATTGAGTTATCTATTTATGTTCTCTTGTAGTTCACTGAGCATCCTTAAAACAATTATTTTCAGTTGTTTGTCAGGAAATATGTAGATCTCCATTTCTCTGTGGTCTGAAACTGGAAAGCTATCATGTTCCTTTTGTGAAGTCACGTTTCCTTAATTTTATGTGTTCCTTGAGGTTTTGCATTGATGTCTTTGCATTTGAAGCAGTAATCACTTCATCCAGTCTTGCAGACTGGATTTGGGAGACATATATCTTCACCTTCACAAGAGCTTCCCTTGTGGCTCAGCTGGTAAAGAATCCACCTGCAATATGGGACTTAGGTTTGATCCCTGGGCTGGGAAGATTCCCTGGAGAAGGGAAAGGCTCCAGTATTCTGGCCTGGAGAATTCCATGGTACAGTTAATGGAATTGCAAAGAGTCAGACATGACTGAGCAACTTTCACTTTCACTTTATCTTCACCTGGTTAAGAATTCTGAGGATTTTCTATGGATGTGTCAGGTTCACACTTCTAGTTCCCTCTTCATGAGGAGTTCTTAAAATTATATGCTTTTTCTCAATCCCACAAAGTCCGCCTAAGTACTTTGAGGTTCCTGTGTGTTTTCTCTAGGACAGTACCCTAAAATGCTCAAGTTTGTGAGCTTGTTCTTGATCCCACCGTTAGGTTGACTTTCTACACCTCCTTATTAGCTACCTGCAAAGGCTCACTCTTGCCATCTATACAGTCTGCTAGAATGGGGGGAGGAGGGAGAGATGCGAGTATGGATGAGAAGCTCATAGTGGTGTGGGTACCTGTGGGCCAGTTGCAGAGGCCCACAGGTGAGGTATATCCAGTGGCTAGTGGGTGAGCTTCCTAATAGAGTCTGTGATGTGGTTAGTAGGAAGAAATGAAAAGCCATTAGTAGTGTCCCTTTGATGAGTTCTGAGCCATGGCTACTTTGCTCCCAGCTTTTCCCAGTCCCTCAATCCTGTAGATTTCCTCATCCATATGGATGAAGCAAGAAAGAACTAGACCTCCTGGACAGTGTCCTGCATACCTAAGGAAGTCTGGCTGTCACTCATACACTCTCACTTTTCCCCGTGGGAGAAAATAGCAACTTGTTACTAACTCAAATGAGCCAACAAGTTATATTCACATAACAACCTACACATGGATGTTTACAGCATTATTATTCATAATTGCCCAAATCTGGAAGCAACCAAGATGTCCTTTAGTACATAAATGGGCAAATTAGCTGTGATACATCTAGACTATGCGATATGATTCAGTGCTAAAAACAAACAAGCTATCAAGTCACAAACAGACATGGAGAAACTTAAATGTGTATTAACTTAAAAAAAGCCAATCTGGAAAGGCTATGTGCTGTTATGATTCCATCTATATGATCTTTTGGAAAAGGCAAAACTATGAGGACAGTAAAAAGAGTAGTGATTGCCAGGGGTTGGAGTAGGAAGGGATAAATAATCAGGGCACAGAGGATTTTTACGGCCAGGTAACTATTCTGTATAAAACTCTAATGGTAAATTTTTCCAAACTCATAGAATATACAACACCAAGAGTGAAACATAATGTTTAAATATGGAATTTAGTAAATAGTATTGTATCAATATTAGCTCACCAATTGTAATAAATGTACAAAACTAGTGTAAAATGTTAATAAGATGGGAAAGTGGGGGAGGGGTGGTATATATGGCAATTCACTGTACTTTCTGCTCCTTTTCTGTCAACCTAAAAACTTTTTTTAAAAAAGTCTATTTTTTTTTTAATTTACTTATAATAGCCAAAAACTGGAAGCACCCAGATGTCCTTCAATGAGTGAATGGTTACATAAACTGTGATACATCTGTAACATGGAACAGTACTCAGCAACAAGAAGAAACAAGCTATTGTTACATGCAACTTAAAAAAAAAATGTGAAAGTCAGTCATGTCCGACTCTTTGCAACCCCATGGACTATACAGTCCATGGAATTCTCCAGGCCAGAATACTGGAGTGGCTAGCCTTTCCCTTCTCCAGGGGGTCTTCCCAACCAACCCAGGGGTCAAACACTTGGATGAATCTAAAAGGAATTCTGCTGTGTGAGAAAAACCAATCTCAAAAAGTAATATACTTAGAGTGTCATTGAAATATACATTACCATAGGTAAAACAGATATCTAGTTGGAAGTTGATATATAACATAGGGAGCTCAATACAGGGCTCTGGGTGACAACACAGGGGTATGGGAGGGAGGTTCAAATAATAAGTAATATATTTTATGATTCCATTTATATAACATTCTAGAAATGAGAGGTTACCAGTGGTTAGGGATGGTGAGGGAACGGGGGTGAATGTGAGCCTAAAGGAATAATAATATGAGAGAGCCCTAAGATGATGGAACAGTTCTGTATCTTGAAGGTGGTGATTGCTATATCAAGATAAAGCAAGTGATAAAATTTGAACAGAACTAAATACACACACACACAAGTTTACACAGAACTGCTGACATTTGAATAAGATCAATAGATTGTATCAATGTGTTTCCTGATTGTGATATTGTACTATAGCTGTACAAGATGTTATCACTGGGGAAAACTTTGAGAAGGGTATATGGAATCACTCTGTATTATCTCTTACAACTGCATGTGAACCTACAATTATTTCAAAATTAAAATTCAAAAATATTCAGCACTCTATTCATCAATAAGCACAACTAAGGCAGTGAGAAGAGAACCACAAACTGGGAGAAGATATTTGCCTAACCCATAATGAATTAGTATACAGACTGTATAAAGAGTGAATGAGAATTTTTCTAAATTATCAATAGTCCAATAGAAATAATAACACAGACATTTCATAGAAGATGAAAAATAGCAAATAAACATATAAAAGTGTGCTATATCTCATGAGTAACTAGTGAAATATTAATTAAAATTATGATACAGGATATCACAACTTGATTACATGCATTTGTATATATTATGCAAATATACATATTTACATATATATTATGACCATATCAAGTTGGCAGAGACTTGAACCCTCGTAAACTCATGTAACAGTTAATGTAGTTAACTGTTAATGTAAATATTGGTAAAATGGTTAATGTAAATATTGGTAAAAATCATTTTAGAAAACCATTAGACAATACTTAGAAATTTTGATTCTGGTATATATATACTTCATAACCCAGTAATTCTACTCTTAGTTCTGTATCTAGAAAAATTCTTGCCCATTTGTACAAGAAGACATCTTTATATTTGCACTTTTCCCAATAGCAAAAATTGAATCCATCCACAGTCTTTCATCAGTAGAACTGATTGATAAATTATAGTATATTCATTCAATAGATTCGGAGAAGGCAATGGCACCCCACTCCACTACTCTTGCCTGGAAAATCCATGGATGGAGGAGCCTGGTAGGCTGCAGTCCATGGGGTCGCTAAGAGTTGGACACGACTGAGCGACTTCACTTTCACTTTTTACTTTCATGCATTGGAGAAGGAAATGGCAACCCACTCCAGTATTCTTGCCTAAAGAATCCCAGGGACAGAGGAGCCTAATTGGCTGCTGTCTGTGGGGTCGCACAGAGTCGGACATGACTGAAGCGACTTAGCAGCAGCAGCAGCAGCATTCAATAGATTACACTTCAGCAGTAAAAATGAATGAACCACAAGTATGCACATCCACATGGATGATCTCTGCAGCATATTGGAAGCAATACAGGCAAGTTACAGAACAAAACATATGATTCCAACTTATTTATAGGACAAATAGCTATGTAGATGGAAAACTTGAAAGTAAAGGAATGGGAAATACCAAATCATATAAATTCCAATGATGATTACCTCTGAGAAAGGTTGGAGATCACAATTTGGAGGAGAATCAGGACAAATTAAAGATGTACTAATTCTTAAGGTGAGAGAAAAATGGATGCTTGCTTCATCATTATGTTAGAAATCTACTTGTACATTACATGCCCTCATTTATTTGTGACACATTTCATAATAGAAAAGTTTACAAATAAACTCACAAGATAAAGAGATGTTTTAAGTGTGATGACCTGGATGAATAGACTCTAATGCCAGTAGTTGACTTAGATCTGTACAGAAATCAAATGGAGTAAAGAGAACAAAGAACTTCAGGGAAAAAACACTGCTCATAACTCAAGCTTTTGTTTACCTAAGTAAGCATCTAAGTTTACATCTAACTTAGATCCTTGTGTGGCATAGCTTTATGATTCTTAAAAATCCTTTTACATTTGAATCAGTTCTAATGAGGTGGATGAAACTGGAGCCTATTATACAGAGTGAAGTAAGCCAGAAAGAAAAACACCAATACAGTATACTAACGCATATATATGGAATTTAGAAAGATGGTAACGATAACCCTGTATGCGAGACAGCAAAAGAGACACAGATGTATAGAACAGTCTTTTGGACTCTGTGGGAGAGGGAGAGGGTGGGAAGATTTGGGAGAATGGCATTGAAACATGTATAATATCATATATGAAACGAATCGCCAGTCCAAGTTTGATGCATGATACTGGTTGCTTGGGGCTGGTGCGCTGGGACGACCCAGAGGGATGGTACGGGGAGGGAGGAGGGAGAGGGGTTCAGGATGGGGAACATGTGTATACCTGTGGCGGATTCATGTTGATGTATGGCAAAACCAATACAATATTGCAAAGTAATTAACCTCCAATTAAAATAAATAAATTTATATTTTAAAAAATCCTTGGATAAGGTCCACAGTATTTTCAAATTATGAATGTTTCAGGAGATTGTGCAACCTAAAGAAGTTCAGTTTTATTGATGCAGCTGTATTTTTAAATTTTTATTATAATTTCCTTTTCAGTTGAACTTCTGTGTCCATTTCTATAGCTATAATGAACAGAAAGTCAAAGCCAAGAAAAACTGATTATAGACATAATATCCTAAAGATAAAATTTCAGAGAATATATATTCTACAACTCACATCTTTACAGTGCCATAATAGACTAGTGGACATTTCATCAGCAATAATATTCAAAACATTTTTATTCGGGATCTACCCTGAACTTAAACGAGGCCAGCAAGATTTTGCACCTTATTCTCTTATCACTAGGTCTGTAAAAAATGAAAAATAGTGTTGAGATTCTGAAAAGATTATTGAAACAAATAACCAGGAAAAATGATTGCCCTAATAGGACTGGGAAGTACTTTGGTGCTGGACAAGAGATGCTCCGTTAGTGCTGACTAGAACAGCATAGCTTTGAGACTTGGATCACAGAACCCTCCCTCATTAAAAGAAGCCCATATGGCTCACAAACCCATCTAAGACCCCCAACTATGTGCTTCCTTCAGCCTCAGATCTTTAATCAACACAGATGCTGAGATTTTAGCCAAGGTGCTTGCCCTGCATCTGAATAAACTGTTCCTGCAATTAATTAACCCAGACCAAGCAGTTTTTGTGCTGGTCACAGATCCTCTGGCAACCAGAGGAGACCCTCATCCATCATCTCGCACCACCAACTCTGCATTTATACCCCGTCCTTACACTGAGAAGGCATCTGAGGAGAGGGTGAGCATCTCTATGTTTCAAACATTAGTTAGTTTGGATGTAAGATGAGCTTTCTTCAATTCCACAAGATTCCACCTCCTCATATATGAAGTGAACCTTGTCCATTGTTTTACAAAATAACCAAAAGTTTCTTTTTTCATTGTCCAACACACCCAAAGATTTTTTTCTAAGTTTACATATACCTTGTTATCAATAGAACTAAATATTCATATTGTTAACATCATGTAACCCAGACTAGCATGTAATTCATTACTTAATCCACTTTCCACACTGTTGAGGTCTCTTTGATAACCATTTTAAATCTAACCCCTGTCAACAGTGTTGAATTTTAAAAGAAAACAGATTTCTGTGATTCTTCCTCAGGGCTTTATATTATCTCTCTAAACATAGAATGGAATGGAGGCAGAAATGCACAATACGTTTATAATTCCAAAATACTTTAAGAGCAATGACTATTTTTTTCTATTAACAAGTAAAGATTAAGGAAGAATTGGAAAATTGCATCAATATTGGCAGCAGTGCAAGAAAACAGCAGGGGGAGGTAGGTGTGTGCGCCGTCACTCAGTCCCCTGACTCTATTGTTGATGGAGTGTAAGTTTCATATTATCATGCAACTGACTCTTCTAAATCTCTTGCACACCCCAACAGTACAGTATCTAATAATTTCTATTCCCTGTCTTTTTCTAGTGTCTTTAAGATCAGTTCAGTTCAGTCACTCAGTCGTGTCTGACTCTTTGTGACCCAGTGGACTGCAGAATGCCAGGCTTCCCTGTCCATCACCAACTCCCAGGGCTTGCTCAAACTCATGTCAATCAAGTCGGTGGTGCCATCCAACCATCTCATCCTCTGTCATCCCCTTCTCCTCCTGCCTTCAATCTTTCCCAGCATCAGAGTCTTTTCAAATGAGTCAGTTCTTTGCATCAGGTGGCCAAAGGATTGGCATTTCAGCTTCAGCATCAGTCCTTCCAATGAATATTCAGGACTGATTTCCTTAGGATTGACTGGTTTGATCTCCTTGCAGTCCAAGGGACTCTCAAGAGTCTTCTCCAACATCACAGTTCAAAAGCATCAATTCTTCGGCACTCAGATTTCTTTATAGTCCAACTCTCACATCCATACATGACTACTAGATAAACCACGGCTTTGACTAGACGGACCTTTGTTGGCAAAATAATGTCTCTGCTTTTTAATATGCTGTCTGGTTGGTCATAGCTTTTCTTCCAAGGAGTAAGCATCTTTTAATTTCATAGCTGCAGTCACCATCTGCAGTCGTTCACTGTTTCCAATATTTCCCCAACTATTTGACATGAAGTGACCAGATCGGATGCCATGATCTTAGTTTTCTGAGTGTTGAGTTATAAATCAAATTTTTCACTCACTTCTTTCACTTTCATCAAGAGGCTCTTTAGCTCTTCTTCACTTTCTGCCATAAGAATAGTGTCATCTGCTTATCTCAGATTATTGATATTTCTCCTGGCAATCTTAATTCCATCCTGTGCTGCATCCAGCCCGGCATTTTGTGTGATGTACTCTGCATATAAGTTAAATAAGCAGGGTGACAATATGCAGCCTTGAAGTATTCCTTTGCCGATTTGGAACCAATCCATTGTTCCATGTCCAGTTCTAACTGTTGCTTCTTGACCTGCATACAGATTTTCAGGAGACAGGTAGGTGGTCTGGTATTTCCATCTCTTACAGAATTTTCCACAGTTTGTTGTGATCCACACAGTCAAAGGCTTTGGCGTACTGAATAAGGCAGAAATAGATGTTTTCCTGGAACTTGTTTGCTTTTTTGATGATCCAGCAGATGTTGCCTATTTGATCTCTGGTTCATCTGCCTTTTCTAAATCCAGCTTGGCAATCTGGAAGTTCATGGTTCACGTATTGCTGAAGTCTGGTTTGGAGAATTTTGAGCATTACTTTTTTAGTGTGAGATGGGTGCAACTGTGCGGTAGTTTGAACATCTTTGGTATTGCCCTTCTTTGGGATTGGAATGAAAACTGACCTTTTCCAATCCTGTGGCCACTGCTGAGTTTTTCAAATTTGCTGGCATATTGAGTGCAGCATTTTCACAGCATCATCTTTTAGGACTTGGAAAGCTCAACTGGAATTCCATCACCTCCCCTAGCTTTGTTCATAGTGATGCTTCCTAAGACCCACTAGACTTCAGATTCCAGGATGTCTGGCTCGTGGTTATCTGGGTCATCAAGATCTTTTTTGTATAGTTCTTCTGTGTATTCTTGCCACCTCTTCTTAATATCTTCTGCTTCTATTAGGTCCATACCATTTTTTATGCTTCTGTTAGGTCCATACCATTTCTGTCCTTTATTGAGCCCATCTTTGAATGAAATGCTCCCTTGGTAGCTCTGATTTTCTTGAAGAGATCGCTAGTCTTTCCCATTCTATTGATTTCCTCTATTTCTTTGCATTGTTCACTGAGGAAGGCTTTCTTATCTCTCCTTGCTATTCTTTGGAATTCTGCATTCAAATCTTTCCTTTTCTCCTTTTCTCAGCTTCTCTTCTTTTCTCAGCTATTTGTAAGGCCTCCTCAGAGAACCATTTTGCTTTTTTTGCATTTCTTTTTCTTGGGATGGTCTTGATCAATGCCTTCTGTACAGTGTCACAAACCTCTATCCATAGTTCTTTAGGCACTGTGTCTATCAGATCTAATCCCTTGACTCTATTTGTCACTTCCACTATATAATCACAAGGGATTTGATTTAGGTCATACCTGAATGGTCTAGTGGTTTTCCCTACTTCAATTTCAGTCTGAATTTTGCAATAAGGAGATTCTTTGATTCTTAAGTAATAAATAATTAAATAATAAGATATAATATTTAAAATATTTTAACATATATTTTACTATAATCATAAGGGATTTGATTTAGGTCATACCTGAATGGTCTAGTAGTTTTCCCTACTTTCTTCAATTTAAGTCTGAATTTGGCAATAAGGAGTTCATGATCTGAGCCACAATCAGCTCCCAGTCTTGTTTTTGCTGACTGTATAGAGCTTCTCCATCATTGGCTTCAAAGAATATAATCAATCTGATTTCGGTGTTGACCATCTGGTGATGTCCATGTGTAGAATCTTCTCTTGTGTTGTTGGAAGAGGGTGTTTGCTATGACCAGTGCGTTCTTTTGGCAAAACTCTATTAGCCTTTGGCCTGCTTCATTTCGTACTCCAAGGCCAAATTTGCCTGTTATTCCAGGTGTTTCTTGACTTCCTACTTTTGCATTCCAGTCCCCTATAATGAAAAGGACATCTTTTTTGGGTGTTAGTTCTAAAAGGTCTTGTAGGTCTTCATAGAACTGTTCAACTTCAGCTTCTTCAGCATTACAGGTTGGGGCATAGACTTGGATTACCGTGATATTGAATGGTTTGCCTTGGAAATGAATAGAGATCCTTCTGTCATTTTTGAGATTGCATCCAAGTACTGCATTTTGGACTCTTGTTGACCATGATGGCTACTGCATTTCTTCTGAGGGATTCCTGCCCACAGTAGTAGATATAATGGTCATCTGAGTTAAATTCACCCATTCCAGTCCATCTTAGTTCTCTGATTCCTAGAATGTCGACATTCACTCTTGCCATCTCCTGTTTGACCACTTCCAATTTGCCTTGATTCATGGACCTGACATTCCAGGTTCCTATGCAATATTGCTCTTTACAGTATCTGACCTGAGAAATAGATTTAAGGGACTAGATCTGATAGAGTGCCTGATGAACTATGGACGGAGGTTCGTGACATTGTACAGGAGACAGGGATCAAGACCATCCCCATGGAAAAGAAATGCAATAAAGCAAAATGGCTGTATGAGGAGGGCTTACAAATAGCTGTGAAAAGAAGAGACGTGAAAAGCAAAGGAGAAAAGGAAAGATATAAGCATCTGAATGCAGAGCTCCAAAGAATAGCAAAAAGAGATAAGAAAGCCTTCCTCAGCGATCAATGCAAAGAAATAGAGGAAAACAACAGGATGGAAAAGACTAGAGAGCTCTTCAAGAAAATTAGAGATACCAAGGGAACATTTCATGCAAAGATGGGCACAATAAAGGACAGAAATGGTATGGACCTAACAGAAGCAGAAGATATTAAGAAGAGATGGCAAGAATACACAGAAGAAATGTACAAAAAAAGATCTTCATGACCCAGATAATCATGGTGTGATCACTCACTCAGAGCCAGACATCCTGGAATGTGAAGTCAAGTGGGCCTTAGAAAGCATCACTACGAACAAAGCTAGTGGAGGTGATGGAATTCCAGTTGAGCTCTTTCAAATCCTGAAAGATGATGCTGTGAAAGTGCTGCACTCAATATGCCAACAAATTTGGAAAACTCAGCAGTGGCCACAGGACTGGAAAAGGTCAGTTTTCATTCCAATCCCAAAGAAAGGCAATGCCAAAGAATGCTCAAACTACCACACAATTGCACTCATCTCACACACTAGAAAAGTAATGCTCAAAATTCTCCAAGGCAGGCTTCAGCAGTACATGAACCGTGTACTTCCAGATTGTCAAGCTGGTTTTAGAAAAGGCAGAGGAACCAGAGATCAAATTGACAACATCCACTGGATCATCAAAAAAGCAAGAGAGTTCCAGAAAACATCTTTTTCTGCTTATGCCAAAGCCTTTGACTGTGTGGATCACAATAAACTGTGGAAAATTCTGAAAGAGATGGGAATACCAGACCACCTGACCTGCCTCTTGAGAAACCTGTATGCAGGTCAGGAAGCAACAGTTAGAACTGGACATGGAACAACAGACTGGTTCCAAATAGAAAAAGGAGTACATCAAGGCTGTATATTGTCACCCTGTTTATTTAACTTATATGCAGAGTACATCATGAGAAACGCTGGGCTGGAAGAAGCGCAAGCTGGAATCAAGATTGCCAGGAGAAATAATAATAACTTCAGATATGCAGATGACACCACCCTTATGGCAGAAAGTGAAGAGGAACTAAAGAGCCTCTTGATGAAAGTGAAAGTGAAGAGTGAAAAAGTTGGCTTAAAGCTCAACATTCAGAAAACGAAGATCACGGCATCTCGTTCCATCACTTCATGAAAAATAGATGGGGAAACAGTGCAAACAGTGTCAGACTTTATTTTTCTGGGCTCCAAAATCACTGCAGATAGTGATTGCAGCCATGAAATTAAAAGACGCTTACTCCTTGGAAGGAAAGTTATGACCAACCTAGATAGCATATTCAAAAGCAGAGACATTACTTTGCCAACAAAGGTCCATCTAGTCAAGGCTGTGGTTTTTCCAGTGGTCATATATGGATGTGAGAGTTGGACTGTGAAGAAACCTGAGTGCTGAAGAATTGATGCTTTTGAACTGTGGTGTTGGAGAAGACTCTTGAGAGTCCCTTGGACTCTAAGGAAATCCAACCAGTCCATCCTAAAGGAGATCCGTCCTGGGTGTTCATTGGAAGGACTGATGCTGAAGCTGAAACTCCAATACTTTGGCCACCTCATGCGAAGAGTTCACTCATTGGAAAAGACCCTGATGCTGCTAGGGATTGGGGGCAGGAGGAGAAGGGGACAACAGAGGATGAGATGGCTGGATGGCATCACTGACTTGATGGACATGAGTTTGGGTAAACTCTGGGAGTTGGTGATGGACAGGGGGACCTGGCGTGCTGCAATTCATGGGGTCTCAAAGAGTCAGACATGACTGAGCGACTGAACTGAACTGAATATTTTAATATAAATAATATCTATATTTTATTTAAATAAATAAATATTAATAATAAGATTCTTTAAATATATTCATGAATATTTATCTGAGACAAGTTGTTTTTACATTTGCTTTTAAGCTTATTCATCTTTCAACTAAAATATTTTTCATAGGAAGATATCCTTATATTAATACTGAAAATTGAGAAAACAAGATTCACTAGGCACATGTTTGATGGGGAAAAAGATTTTTATCAAACTTACCAATTCCAAATAATTATGGATCTTTGAATCATACCTTGTGATGGGCAAGTGTCACAGGAGATTTTCCTTGAAAGTAGGAACGTTTAAACGTCATAAATTTTTGAAAACCGAAATGAGTTAATTAAAAAAGTTTCTTAAAAGAAATTGTTTGATGATAGAGTAATGAGAAGCTTTGGAAAGAGCGGTGATGGTTGCACAATTGTGTGAATGTAATTAATGCCACTGAATAATACACATAAAAATGGGTAAAATAGCAAATTTTATGTTATGTATATATATTTTCGGAGAAGGCTATGGCACCCCACTCCAGTACTCTTGCCTGGAAAATCTCATGGACGGAGGAGCCTGGTGGGCTGCAGTCCATGGCGTCACGAAGAGTTGGACACGACTGAAGTGACTTAGCAGCAGCAGCAGCATATATATTTTACCACTATAAAAATGGAAGAAGCAGAGATTGTTCAGTTTTATGATAGGGATATACCCATGAGAAATTAGTTGTGCAAGACTTATAGTCCTATCTTTACAAAGGCTTATTCTGAGAATTTTACTTAAATATTTATCTCAGTTTCTACTTGGAATTGGCTATATTTTCCACACCCACAGAAGGCTTATTGAAGAAAAATGAAAGGCCTTATCAAGAAGAGTAAGACACGAAAATAACATATAAAAAAAAGTATTTTACCAAAGTTAATGGTATGTTTTGGAAAACATGTTATTTGTTTATCTCAAAACCATATAAAGCTGCACAGAATGGTTACTGAAATACTAGGATACTGTAATGCAGGTTTAATGATACAGTATTTTCAAGTTATTTGATGGAAATTTTCTTCATATATTCTTAGCTACACTAACTTAGCTTCACTACTTAGTGTAGCTCTTAGCTACACTACTTGTGCCAAGCACTGGTCTAAACAAAGATTATGATACTTGTCCCACACATTACCTTCTGGAAAGGGGGAGAAAGAGAGTGTGTGGTCAGCAGGATTTTGGCTCCAGTATCTTTACCTACTTGTATTATGTCTATGAATATATTACCTAACATTGCAGAAGGAAACCAAGGTTGGAATTGAGGTTGCTAATCCACTGACCTTAACACAGGGAGATTATCCGGTATCATCCAGGTGTGCCCAGTGCAATCACATTGTCCCTTTAAGTGGAAGAAGAAGGCGGAAGCATGAGTCAGAGAGATGTAGCAGAACTTGCAGCATGAGAGGGACTGCCATTGCTGATTTCAAAGGTGGACAAGGAGAGGTGACAGTCAAAGAATGTTGGTATTTCTAGAAGTTAGAAACAGCCCTCACCTGAGTGGCAGCAAACTAAAAGAGGATGGCAGTCTTATCACCACATGGAAATGAATTCTGCCAGCAACCAAAACGAGCAAGAAATCAGATTCTCTCTCCTCTAGGGCCTGCAGAAAGAAATACAAACCCTTCTGACACTTGGACTTTAGCCTGGTGAAACCTGTACCAAACTTGTGACCTACAGAGGTTTGTTACAGCCTGGGCTAGAACTCAGTTTGGTATTTTCTTACACAACTGCATGGGAGGCTAGTAAATGGTAGTCTAGCTGTGTGCTTAGGAGAAACATTAAATGAGTTTGCTAAAGAGCTAGCCAGTCTCTGAAGCATGTCTTAATAGAAAAAGTAAACAAGTATATGAACAGATAATTTGCCCAAAATGAAATAAATCCAATAATTTTAAGGCATTTGGCAGCACCACAAATCAAAAGTACAACTTTTTTTAAAAGTTACAACTTTTCACTTACCAAACTGACAAAGATCTTTTTTATTTGGTAGTATCTGTTATTGGGCTAGATCAGGGAAAACAGAATTCATGCATGGCTGGAAGAAAGGGCAATTTGGCAGTGTATGTCAGAGCTTTTCTTTCTTCTTTTTATTGAAGTATAGTGGATTTATGATGTTGTGTTAGTTTCTGGTATACAGCAAAGTGATTCAGTAACACATATATACATATTCCTTGTGGTATTTTCCCATTATGGCTTATTACAGAATACTGAATATTCCTGTGCTATACAGTAGGACCTTGTTGTTTATCTATTTATATATAGTAGTTTGTATCTGCTAATCCCATACTCCCAATTTATTTCTCCTTCACTCCCTTTCCTTTTTGGTAACCATTAGTTTGTTTTCCATGTCTGGGAGTCTGTTTCTATCTTGTAATTAAGTTCATTTTTGTTGTCAGAGTTTTCAAAATGCACATCTGAGATCTAGCAATGTGATATCTAGGAATTATCCTAAGGAAAATATTGAATATCTTTAAATTTTCACTCTAGCAACACTTAAAATGGGGAGTGTGAGTAGACAAATATATATTTGAATGTATTTTAATGACTGGACTTTTTTACAACTTCCAAGTATTCTTTGTATAATGATTCTTTGTGTAATACATTTTAATGTATATATAGTTTTAACTAGGAATTAACTTTTAGGAATGTAACCAAGGAAATACTTAAACAAGTAGGCAGTATATGTTTAACTCATTCATTCGTCACAACAATCCAAGATTAGTGTTAACAGTCTCCTCATTTTCCAGTTTGAAGAAACAAGCAAGACTGATTAAGTGATTTTCCCCAATATCATATGGTTTATCAGTGTCACAATTGGGATGCAAACCAGGCAGTCCAGTTCCAAGGTTCCTGCTTTGAAACACTAATCTCTTCTCCAAAGAAAAGGTTTGTTTAAGAGCAGGAAGAAGATATCCTCCTTTCTCAAGAATGAATTATATTCCATTGTGTATAAGCCCAACACCCTTTGGATCCATTCATCCACTGATGGGTATTTGAGTTGTCTCCTCATCTTGTCTATTGTAAATAGTGCTGCGATAACCATGGAGTGCAAATATGTGGTAGAAATTTTTGTTTTCACTTATTTTGGGTACATACACAGAAGTAGAATTGCTAGATTATATGATACATATATTTTTAGTTTTTTGAGGAAACTTCATCTTGTTTTTCCACAGTGACTGGACCAATGTATATTCCCACCAACCATGTATAAGTGTTCCATTTTCACCACACGCTCTCCATCACCTGCTGTCTCTCATCCTGATGGCAGCCATTCTAACAGGTATAAAGCGATTTGCTTTCCCTGATGACTAGAGATGTCTCTCATGTGCCTGTTGACCATTTTGATAACCCCTTTGGAAAAATGTTCTTCTGCCCGTTTTTAAATTAGATTGTTTAAACTTACACAATGTTATGAGTCCAATTTATTCAATTTTTAATAGAGTGGGAGGGAGAATCAGAAAAGAGGAAACAACAAGTTGATAAGACTCCCAGGGGCAAGGTTTGGCAAAACAAACAAGGTCAGGGAGAATCTGAAAATGGTGAGAATCACAAGCGATGCATGCTTCTTTTAAAAAATTTGCCTGGATATATGGAGTAGGAAATGGTAACCCACTCCAGTATTCTTGGCTGGAAAATCCCCTGGACAGAGGAGGCTGGCAGGCTCCTACAGGGCTACAGTACACGGGGTCATAAAGAATCGGGACACAACTTAGCGACTAAACAACAACCAATGTAAAACTCAACCCACCCTACTCACCCAGCATCCTGGTTTCCCCCTCCATGCCTTCTTATTTTCATTTAACCTTCCCAGGGTTCAGCCTGGCTAGAGTTGGAGGTCAGACATAACTTTTGGAAGCAGGGCGGTCTCCCTGAACCTCTGCAGAAAAAGGCTGGAGGTGGCTGTTGCTCCACCCAGACCCTGCCCCTTCTCCTGGTTAGAAAATAAGTCCCTGGTGTCTACTAGGAGAGCAGCGCAGAGTTTTGGAGTCGGGCAAGTTGGGGCCTGCCTGGACTGGCCATTCCAGCCGCTCAGACCCTGCATCACCCGGGGCAGGGAGGTCCCAGGAGTGCTGCCATCTGCCCTCACTCCTCTATCCGGAGGCAGGGGTTTACACAATTTCTGAGTGCCTCCCTTCCCCCTTCGGAGTGCATGGGCGGCAGTACACTGCAGAGGGTGGCCTCTCACTCCATGCCATTCCCCCAGAGCATGTTGGGAGAAGGTAGCTGGCTGGACCAAACTAGTTTCCCAGATGACTGTGAAGTAGTGCAATTACAAAAAGAAAAAAAAATCAGCTGCCCAAAAAAAGGGGAAAAAATGCCTGGATATAAAATTGAGTATGACACTACTCATACTTAAAATTCTAAATATAGGTAAGTGTATTCACCTCTAAATAGCAATTTCAAAGCAATAACATAAATTACTTTTGAGGAATCTGTAGCGTATACCCGCTACATACATACACACAGGTCAAAGGTTATGGATTAGAATACTTAGTCTTGTTAGACGCATTTTCTACAGTATAATTCTAACAAATGTTTTCTAGGAAACTACATTTCTGGAAAACACAGAATGTTCGTTTCTTACTGGATCCATATAAAAGGGGAAATAAAGTAAAACTGAGAGAAGGTACCCAGAAGATAATCAGACTCCAAAGTAGAGAGCCAAGATTAAATTTCACTTGTAAAAATAAACAGATATCATATATTTTGTATTTAAGCTATTAGCATAAAATTAATACAAGGCTATATGGGCTTCCCTCCTAGTTCAGTTGGTAAAGAATCTGCCTGCAATGCAGGAGACCAAGGTTTGATCCCTGGGTCGGGAAGATCCCCTGGAGAAGGAATTGGCAACACACTCCAGTATTCTTGCCCAGTGAATCCCATGGACAGAGGAGCCTGGCAGGTTGTAGTCCATGGGGTCTCAAGAGTGGAACACGACTTAGCGACTAAACCACATCATACACGATACAAGACAGTATAACATATATAGCTTTATAATTTTATAGTTAAAAAATGAAAATTTTTGACTAATTAGCATTTAAAACTTCATTGTATTCTTCAGATTTTTTTCAGCCCATTTCCCATATTCTCCATATCACTTATGAATTTGAAAACTAATCCTGAGAGAATACTATGCTAACAAATGATGAATCCGTATTTGTGCAAAAAATTAAGTAAAAGAAAGATAGGTTTTTCACTTGAAAAATACAAATAACACAAGCAAAATTGCTTTGGCTTTGAATTACACAGATATCACCTCAATTCATTTCATATTTCACATATAGACCTGACCTCTGACAAAGGTTTTAACTAACAAGCACATTCAACACTTCAGCTGTTTATCATGCCTTAAATCTGATCGTTTTGGAGCATCTTCAAATGGACCAGATGAGAAACTACTTAATTAGGATTTTAATTATTTTCTTGCATTCTGATAATATCTGGGATTCACTGAGAAGCAGCTTGTTTCTGCAGTTTCTCAGCTGCTAACACTGTTCCCCAAGGCAGTGTTTGTGGTAAATTCCCCGCTCTGGGGAGCACCAGATAGAAGCTGCATACTGCAGAGCGGGGAGGGGCTACCGCAGGCCTGCCTGAACTTTCGTTGCAGCCTGAACTCCATCATCTCAGTGGGACACAACCGTCTCCTTTCAATAGGAAGAAGTTAGTGTATTTTGGCTTCAAAATCATGTTGTATCTTTGAACTTCTCTGTGTTCCTACAGTGACTGAGTTCTGAGTAATAAAGTGAGAGGTCAGCTGTTGATTCCAGCTGTTAAGCAGACACAGATAAAAGTGCATATGTGCAGTTCACATACTTAAATATCGATATTTTCAGCCCCAAAATTCTTTTTAAAAGATGAGAGAATTAATTTGATTATGAAAATTGACCCCAGTTCAAGATTTAACAGCAAAAAAAAAAAAACAAAAAAACTCTATTAGTGTTTAGGAGCATCTCAGAAAACAAAAAGATGGAGATTTAGATACTTTATTTGTTTGTCAAAGTGTTATTTCTAAGTGAAATTAGTAACTTGTGTTCACATAATATAAATAGGTTAATTCCTCTGTATCTGTTATGACTTGTGATTTATTTCCGAGACTAGCTATAGTTTTACCCACAAAAAGACATCTTAGTTTAAAGTCCATTTTTAATTCTGTCCAAAATTATTATGGAAACATATCGAGGGTCTCATTTTTATTTCTATGCAGTTCAGCTTGTTCTCAAAGAACAACTCTGGTAGCAGAATTCTAAAGATGGCCCATCAAGATTCCTGCCTCTGGTTGTTCAATCAAATGTTAACACAGATAGTATTTTGCAGTTGTAAAATCCTGATCTAATCACATGAGCCCTTTAAAGCAGAGTTTGTTCTGACTACTAGCAGAAGAGAAAATCACTGTCAAAAACAACAGTTTGACATGCTTCAAAGATGAAGGATCCATGAGGCAAGGACCAGAGCATAGAGGAACTTGGTGTGACCTCCTAGTTGATAGTCAATAAGAAAACACTGAAGACTTCAGCCCTGCAATCACAAGGAACTGAATTCTGCCAACAATCTGAATAAGCTTGGAAGCAAATTTTTCCCCTGATACTCCAGATAAGAGCTCAGCATGGCTGACTCCTTATGAGACCCTAAACAGAAACCTCTACTGAACATTCTAGGTAAGACTTCTCCCACAGACAGAGCTAATAGGTAGATGTTGTTTCGAATTGCTAAATTTGAGGTAATTTGTTACGAAGTCAAAAAATCTAATACAATAGTGCTTCAGTAGTTAGTTCAGCTGGAGAAGGCAATGGCACCCCACTCCAGTACTCTTGCCTGGAAAATCCCATGGACGGAGGAGCCTGGTGGGCTGCAGTTCATGGGGTCACTAAGAGTCAGACACGACTGAGCGACTTCACTTTCACTTTTTGTTTTCATGCATTGGAGAAGGAAATGGCGACCCACTCCAGTGTTCTTGCCTGGAGAATCCCAGGGACGGGGGAGCCTGGTGGGCTGCCGTCTATGGGGTCGCAGAGAGTCGGACACGACTGAAGCGACTTAGCAGTCAGTTCAGCAGATTGTTCTGCCAATTCTGAAGTTACATAAGGACTCATTTTTCCAGCTGTGACTTATCCCTCTTATCTACTCATCCTTGCTTGGACCTGATAAAAACCTTTTTTTCATCTTTCCTGGTCTACTTGTTAGTGCTCTTGCTGGCAGATAAGAACAGGAAAGATCAAGGACAGAGTGTAAGCTGCAAACCACTAGTGGTATCTACTGACATGGTTTCTGACGGTTCCCAGACTCAGCATCAATTAACACTGAGTCTCAACTGCAAAGGTTATTAACTTTCCAACTCTCTTCCAGTCCTTCTCATTAAACCAAGAAGAAAGTCTTTGGTACCAACATGATTAACACTGACAAATGTCCCTGTTTAGAGCATGTCCCGGGTAGAGAGTCTCCACAGTTGTAGTGTCTAGTTAGAGATTAATATCATCTATTTTATTGTATTACATTCTGTTTATATATCTAGGAAGCTATATGGTTTTCTGGCTCTGGTGGTAATATAAAGTTTCCTTTTTAAGAAATTATTTTGTTGAGTGTAAGGTGCATTTTTTTTTTCATATTTTAATACCTCTGAAATCAGGATGTGTCTTTTCCTGCCTCTAGCTGCCTTCTTGTTCCATGGAGCAAAGCAAAGCAGCTCTAAGGTAGCTACTCACAACCCCTCCCTAACCCTTCTCTCCAGCTCACCCCATTCAGGTTCCTTGTCCTGTTCTTCTCTACTCCATACACAAAGCTGGGACTCCTTGGATTGAAAACTCAGAAGTCTTGCATTGGACAAGCCTACTGCAAGGAAAAGTGGATTTATTTGGGCTAGTTTCTCAGTGTTAATATTCATCAGCTATGTACACAAATCACAAAGACATTTTTTTTTTAATTGAAAATAGTTGGGGCTTCCCAGGTGGCATTAGTGGTAAAGAACATTCCTGCCAATGCAGAAGACATTAAGAGATGCAGGTTCGCTCCCTAGGTCTGGAAGATCCCTGAAGGAGAGCATGGCAACCAATTCCAGTATTCTTGCCTGCAATGCAAGAGACCCAGGTTCAATCCCTGGGTCAGGAAGATACCCTGGAGAAGGGAATGGTAACTCAATCCATATTCTTGCCTGTGGAATCCCATGGACAGAGGAGCCTGGTGAGCTACAGTCCACAGGGTCTCAAAGAGTTGGACATGACTGAAGGGAGTTAGCTCACCCACACACAGGAAATAGTTGGAAAACTCATTCAGGGCTGAGGGGAAATCTAAACGAGCACTTTCAATACATGGAAGATAAAATTTCTAAGATAAGGAATTGTGCAATTTAGTTTGAAAAAACAATTTTTTTCTTGGTGGCACAAAAAATAAAGGTGTATCTTGTAATGGATCCTACATTAGATTCAATGAAATATGGTCAATATACTTGAGTTTAAGTAGAAATTATTAAGTTAAAAAACGCAGGTGTATGAAATTATGAAGGCAGGTATATAAATAAGTGAAGTTTGTAAAATATTAGCCTGGCACAAGGACGACTGAGTTCTGGCTCTGACTGCTAGAGGTGTCAGAGTAGCAATGAGCCCTAACCCTAAAATTAAATTAAAAAAAAAGAAAGTCCAGGCTGTAGGCTTCCTTGAAAGTAAAGACATTTCTGACATTCGGTCTCCCCATTTCTGGGTAAAGAATCATAGCCTATCCCTATTCTCAGAGTGGTGGTAGGTTTAAGGAGAAGCTCCTGTTTTTCTGTGATTGTTTGCTTGGAAAAACAGTAATGACCCACCCCCAGTCCCATGAGCCTTTCATCAAAAGTTCAACTCCTTCTTTATAGCACAAGTAATAAGTAGCATTTCATTTACGATGAAGTGAGTTGTTCCAATAGTCACTGACATATCTTGAACACTGATCTTTACTTCCTGAGATTGAAGGCACCACAGAAATCACAAGACCAAACTGAAGCAGCACTCTGAAAATGAGAGGATATGAGGCATAAATTGGAAGCCAGTGCAGAGACGGGAGAAGGCAATGGCACCCCACTCCAGTACTCTTGCCTGGAAAATCCCATGGACGGAGGAGCCTGGTAGGCTGCAGTCCATGGGGTTGCTAGGAGTCGTACATGACTGAGCGGCTTCACTTTCACTTTTCACTTTCATGCATTGGAGAAGGAAATGGCAACCCACTCCCGTGTTCTTGCCTGGAGAATCCCAGGGATGGGGGAGCCTGGTGGGCTGCCGTCTATGGGGTTGCACAGAGTCAGACACAAATGAAGGGACTTAGCAGTAGCAGCAGCAGCAGCAGAAATGACCTTTTGAGTGAATGTTTTCTTTTCATCTCTGTATCCATTTCCTCCAATCCATATCTACTTCCAAGAGTGGTGCTCTGAGTCATATCAGACAGCAGTGCTCTTGAGAGAAGCAAGATCAACTGCCTTCTCCTGAAGGACTGCTCTGGGCAGAGAAAAGGCTTGGATGTGTTTCTTCCTAATATTAATACATTTCTATATGGAAAAGCAAGGTTGAAAAAGCAACGTAGAGTTTCATCAGCAAAGCAGAATCACCATGAGCACTGTGGACTGAAAAATTTATTACAGGGATTACACTTTACACAATTGTGGAAGCTGGGGAATCTATGAAGAATGTTGCTTCTGCATCTACCTGAAGTCACTATGGAGCAGTAGGATTAGCAGGAAGAAGGAGATACTAGATGTGACAAAGGAGAGAAAGAAACTGGACCGTGGGAGGGCAGGTTAGAACTAGCCAATCAGCAATAACGTGCACAAGCTTCAGCGTTCCTGTTGCCACCAAACGTTAGAACAGAATGACCACGCCCTCACCTGTGCCTTCCAAATTTTGTGCAAAACACTCTTGGCACAACCCTTAACCCAGTACCATGTAGGCAAAGAGATTCCAGGAAAAATAGTTCCAAACTTGATAAATTGACAAGACAGAAAACCACTCCAGTAAGGTATAGAATCCAGCTGCTGTCAAAGATCATAGAGCAGGGATAAGCCTAGACAAGGCCTCCAGGAAATCTAGCTTTATCTAGCCTTTTCTTTCATTTACAACACACACACACACACACACACACACGCAAATCCTATTACTGATTGACTTTCAACATTTATGCCTAAAAGCTAGAATGAGATGTTGTATAAGACCTTCAGTCAAATTCCCTGGACTGACCCCTGAGCTAAATGGTAGAACAGTCTAGCAGTACTGAGGTACTGGAAAATATCCAGCCCTTCCTACATGTGTTATACTCTACTCATAGCAAAACAACCCTCCTGAGTTGGCTGCATACAGAACAGATGATGGCAGGATAAAAGAGCTGAAACTGGGTTTTTAAAAAATGGCAAGAGGAGGATGAGCAGAAGGAACAATTTAAGGAAACACTTTAAAAAATGAAGAATTTCAAAAGGAGCTAGGAGAAACCCTATAGAAAATTTCATCATCCACCCACACAGATTTGTCCAGATGGAAAGCACCTGAAAATCTATGGTATTCTTTGTAATGTATTATGAAATGCTGATATATTTAATTTCATATGAACTAAGGACAATTTTCCTGGGAGAAAAACATATTGTGTGTGTGCAATATGAAGTGCCAAACACAAACACACATGTTCTCAAACTTGCTCAGATGGAAAGCACCTGTAAAGTTGTGGTATTCTCTTTGGAATAGCATAAATATTGATAGATTTTTAACAGCATGTGAACTGAGAACAGCTTTGCCTAAGACAGCAAGAGATTCACAGACATGGAAAACAAACTTATGGTTACCAAAGGGGAAAGTGGGGAAAGAGTAAGCTAGGAGTTTGGGACTAACATATACATGCTAGTATGTATAAACTAGATAACCAACCAGGACCTACTGTATAGCACAGAGAACCTTGCTATAAGCCTAGCTTCCTCATCTGTAAAATGGGGATAATTACAAGGTCTACTTCATAAGGTGTAAGTATGAGATGAATTAATCCAAATGAAGTAATGATTGCAGCACTGGCAATGATAGGTATACAATAATTGAAAAGCATTGTTATTATTACCATTCTTATTTCCCTGAGATAATTTACCAAGGTCATACCTCTGCTGCTGCAGCTGCTAAGTCACTTCAGTCGTGTCCGACTCTGTGCAGCCCCATAGACGGCAGCCCACCAGGCTCCCCCGTCCCTGGGATTCTCCGGGCAAGAACACTGGAGTGGGTTGCCATTTCCTTCTCCAATGCGTGAAAGTGAAAAGTGAAAGTGAAGTCGCTCAGTCTTGTCCTACTCTTAGGGACCCCATGGACTGCAGCCCACCAGGCTCCTCCATCCATGGGATTCTCCAGGCAAGAGTACTGGAGTGGGGTGCCATTGCCTTCTCTAGTAAATAGGAAACATGGAATTTGAGCCAAGCATTTAACAAGGTTGGGCTTCCCAGGTGACTCAATGGTAAAGAATTCACCTGACAATGCAGGAGATATAGGTTCTATCCCTGGGTCAGGAAGATCCCCTGGAGGAGGAAGTGGCAACCCACTCCAGTATTCTTGCCTGGAGAATTCCACCGACAGAGGAAACTGGCGGGCTACAGTCCATGGGGTTGCAAAGAGTAGGACATGACTGAGCAACTGAGTACGCGTGGACCCACACACACACACATTTAACAGGGTTATCACAGGATGGTTAAAAAAGAAGGTCATTTTAATTTTTTTCTTTGTGCTGGTAGTAGACATGTAGTACTTCTGCAATCAGAAAATAATAACATTTATAGATGTTATATAAAAATTGAAGAATTAAAAATTAAAATGTAAAGCCTGTCAAATATGACATCGCAGATCGTTTATCTGATTGTCACCTCATTGCATTTCCCTTCAGCCTGATAATAACTAGCTTTTCTATAGTGGTTTTAAAATGTGCAAAGTACTCTCAAAAACATTATCTCATTTAATCTTCAAATGAATATTTGGGCTTATATTATGACTGCTATTATGATGCCTATTTCATAGATCAATTAAGTCTATAGAAATTCAACGTCACTGTGTTTTCCCTCCAAGTATATTCTGATTTCTGCTTAACCACTGGTTATGTATCCCTGCATCCCCTGGGCCTCTGCCAGGTATCTGCTGCTGGTCTGACCAATCCATCTCTTCCTAGACCAGATACTTGATTTCTCTGCCAAGACAAGATATTCCCAGGCCTCTTTCCTATGACTACATGGCCCTGGCTCAGATGCATAGATTGGTTTTGGATGTGTCAAATACAGAAATTTTCTTTTAGTTAAACATTGTTCTTCTCTGAGAAAACATTAACTAGTCTTTGGGGATCAGTCATGATGTACAATATACTTGGAGCCAAATTAGAAAATATTTTGCAAAAATGTGAACACTAAACACACATAAGACAATATTATTATTATGTGGTATGTAAATATCTCCTCACTGTGTAGCCATGCAGAGAGGGAGGAGGTTAAACAGGCACTTCATGCCCCAGTGAAAGTTTTATGGAAGGAATATTAATATATTTTCATGCTATAAAAAAAGCATTAATACTCTCTGATCCAGCAGTTCTACTCCTAGGAATTATATCCTTTAGATTTATAATAAATCAGATAAACAAAGGTTTAGGTGCAAAGATATTCATCAATGTTATTTATAACACTAAAAATGAGAAGCAACTTATATACAAAACAAAATGCTATTAAATAAAGTATGGCACCTTCATGTGATGAAAGTCATGTTATCAGAGACAATTTAAAAACATAAGAACTTCTCATCATTTATTATTAAGTGAAAAAGTTTACAAAACAACATTTGTAATGTGTTCCCAATTTTATTTTGTTTCTATGAGCATAGAAAATAATTGGAAGAATACAGACTAAAAAGGTTAACTCTGGGTAAACTTAAATGATGCTATTATCATGAGTAATTTAAATTACTTGTGTTTTTTTAAAAATCATTTTTTACAATAAATGTTATTTGGTAATCAGGAAAGATAATTCATAAAAAATAGAACAAAGATAAAGAATGATGTTATCTAGTTTGTACCCCAGGACTACTTTTAAATGAAAGATTTCCTTAGAGAATACTTCTCATGTTCAGAGGGAAATTTTCACTGTCTTAACAGCCTGTAGCCTTAGCAATATTTCACTGGATGCATACAACCATCCAAAATACGAGGAGAAAAATAAGGGCTACAGATCTCATATTTCAATTTTATTTTTTCATTTTGGATCTGCACATTTATATGATCATGCCTTTTACCTGAGTTTTAAAAGATATGGAAATTACTAATCAGTCTGGCTGGCCAAGTGTGTTTTTTTTTTTTTTTTGGTCACCTGTTGCTCTGTATTCCTCAGCAATTATTACTAATGTTACACAGACTGCCAGACTGCCAAGGGCCTGTGGAAGAAAAATATTACTGCAAAGTTTTGGAAAAATTACCTCTTTGTAATGTATTAATTTCAGTTTTCTTATTTCTTGCTATAAATTAAGTTAAATGTAATACCTATTTACCTCCATACCTATTTTGTTTTTGTAACTTTTCAGATGTTCTCCCCAGCCATTGAATATTTGTGTTCTTTATAAATTATCCACGAATAGACTCATCTTCCAAATATAATTTAAATGTATCCTCATCCATCCACTTGTGTTATTCTTCTCATCTTTCTTATGTATCATCTGCTAATTTATCTTCTAGCTCATTAATAATGTTGTTAAACAAGACTAACCTTTGCACCAACCACACCTTTAGACAACTCCCTATTTCCAATACATTGTCATTTATCATCGCTGATATTCACATTCTTGGAGCCAGATTTTAAAGCTTGTGACAGTACTCTTATGCCAGTCTACTTGAATTCATTTCATAAGTAATTCCATGAGACAGTATATAAAGGAATTTACAGTAGTAACAGTTTTATATAACTTTCACTGAATTTAATTTTCCATTGATTTTGTCATTTTACCCAAGATGGTTTATTTAAATGAATCTGACACTGGCATGTCTAAAGCTAAATGCAATATTTTCCTCCCCAAACCTCTGAGCCCTCCTCATTTTGAGTTCCTTTTTTTTGTCACCACCAGTCAGCTAATTATCTAAGACATTATCTTTGATCCTTCTGCTTTTTGGCTCCTGTTCTGTCAGTCAGAGTATCTAATCCTCCTGCCAGTACCCTTATATTGAGATTGTGCTAATGCTGGTCTCTGTACAGTGCCCTGCCTCTCTTTCCTCACCAGCAAGAAAAATTCCTCAAGGGTCTTTACTGATTTATTCTGATAAACCTGCCCAAATCACCCATCTATTTTGTTCTGCTGCTTTTGCACCCATCTCTAATTTCTGCAGATATAATCACTTCCTCTGTGTGTTCCCCAGGCTCCAGATATTGTTATATAAATTCATAAAGTAAAATGGAATAAAGATACAAAATTTAAAATGACAGAAAATAACCAAATCATCTATATTTGACTTTGTTTTCCATCAAAACACTTCAAGCAACACAAAAGAAGTGATGCTGTGAAGATCTGACTCAGGACCATAGGGCTTTTCCATTCTGCTTCTTGCTTCAACTTCATGCTAGGGGTAATGGATGAAAATCACAATTCTGGGAAGAATGGCTCTGGCCCCTTTAATTTTCCTATATTCCTTATATACCAGATAATGTAAGCTGTGAGTTCAAAGGCCTTCCCTCCTGTGTGGCTGAAGTAACATTCTGATTAAACAGATCAATTAGGAAAAGGGTTTATTTTTTAACTGACCCCTAAATCTGTGCCCCACAGTGTACTACAAATATTAGAGAAGTATTTTTCAAGTTGTGGGTTAAGACCCATAAGGAAATCAATTTAGGGTCATAAAATCCATTTGGTGGGTCACAATTAGCATGTATTTTTAAAGAAAATGAAATAGAATGAAATACAGAACATCAGAGTGCATTATATATGTACATATTGGATCCCAAAGTACAATGTATTTTTTTCTGTGGGTTGCAGTAAAAAAAAAAAAAATTGAATAATACTGTGCTGGGGCATACAAAAGAATACATATTTTTTTCCTGCTTCTAATACGTTTGAAACTTGTATAGATGAAACAGAGAATAATTTTATGACCATATCTAATTCAGTTTTATTTTACGTGTTTTACAGATGGAGGTGGGTTTGGATGATTAGGCAGCTTTGACAGGTGGCTGGTTTACCATGGCTGGTGCCACTAAAAATGATAGAAGTTGGATGCTGTGTAGGTGGAAAACTTTATCAACCAACCATCAGTTCAACCAATGTTTTAATGGGCAGATAAGACATTTACAGAAAGACTCCAAAACAAGATTTGCTAAAATTGATTATATGAGTGACTTTTTATATATGTACTATAATAAAACATGACCACTCCACCCCCACACCAATTGTCCAGCTCACTCCTGCTCTAAATCTCATCTTAGACCTCCTTTCTCTCCTCTGATGGTGCCCTGTGATTTCCCATTGTGTGATGTCATGCTTAGCACACAGGTTTGCTTTTCCATGACCCCTACTTAATTGTTAACTCCATGATGACAGAAATTGAACCTATCTTGTTCTCTTTTTCCATCTCTGAGTCTAGCAGAGTCAGATACTCCATGTCTAGCACTCCATAAATACCAACTGAACATATAATATGCAAAGTGACTCTAGGTTATTATTTGAGAATTTTAATTCTTCTGCATTTAATAGTAGTTAGTTTTAGGCAGTCAAGAGTTAGGTAATGAAGAAGGATTTTTCATTCCTTGCAAGTCTGTATTATCTGAAAAATTTCTACAAACAGGAAATAATTTATAATTAAAAACTAATATTTTTGATTTTTAAAAATGATTTACTTTTAATTGAAGGATAATTGCTTTACAATGTTGTGTTGGTTTCTGCCATACATCAACATGAATCAGCCGTAGGTCCGCTCCCTCTTGGACTTCCATCCCACCACCCATCCCATCCCACCCCTCTAGGTTGTCACAGAGCAGCAGGTTGAGCTCCCTGCATCATACAGCAAGTTCCCACTGCCTATCTATTTTACATATGGTAATGTTTATGTTTCCATGCTACTTTCTGAATCTGTCCCACCCTCTCCTTTCCCTACTGCATCCACAAATCTGTTCTCTATGTGAGCATCTCTACTGCTGCCCTACAATTAGGTTCATTGGTACCAGTTTTTAGATTCCATATATATGTGTTAATATATGATATTTGTTTTTCTCTTTCTGACTTAGTTCACTCTGTATGACCCCATGGACTGTAGCCTACCAGGCTCCTCCATCCATGGGACTTTCCAGGCAAGAGTACTGAGTGGGCTGCCATTTCCTTCTCCAGGGGATCTTCCCGACCCAGGGATCGAACCCAGGTCTCCTGCATTGCAGACACTTTACCAAATCTGAGCCACCGGGGAAGCCCAAAAACAATAGTTTTTCTTTATTTTAAATAAAACTGGACCGGACTGGGGAATAAAAGAGAGTTTGATGGAAACCCAGCCAATGGAAATGTCTCTCCTTGTGAAAGGCTGTCTTTGGACAGCCCATTGTCTTAGGCCTACCTCCTTCCTCCTAAGCATCTCTTCCTTCTTACAATGGATGTTTCATATTATTGACATTAAAATTACATTAAAATTTTTCTCAACCTGAGAAGTATGATAATCTTATGTCAAAAGTATTTATTTATCTATTCCTCACATATGAAAGGGATATGTATGTGTCAGCTGGGTAGACAACATTAATGGTGATATTAAAATTACTGTACAGTTCTGAAAAAATAGATAAAAATTAATAAAAATGAACCATTTAATGAAATAATAATGAAAGTAAGATCAAGTATCTATTTCCTATTTTACAATAGTAAAAATACAGTAGATTTAAATCTATTTTGGGGTTAAAAATAGATTTATATTTGTTTAATATATCTGTTTTTTAGAAACAGATATAAACTCTCCAGGAAAATGTCTGTAAGGACATTCACAGTCAGTTCTGACTGCAATTTTAAAGATGGTCCCCAAACCAGTCATGGATGCCAGAATAAGGACCTGTGCTTTCCAATTTACATGGTGTTGTTTACACATAATCTCACGTGATCCGTATAAACTTCCTGTGGTTAGGTCAGTTATCTCCATTACTAATGGGGAGACCAGGCATTCCAATCACTGATTTAAAATAATTTCTCTCCCACTCAGCCCCACATCATACAGCTGATAGCAGAACCAAACTAGATTATAGATTTGTATTATACTTTCATACTTTGCGCCTTAAGATATTTTATTCAAACTCACATAAAACATTTACAAAACTCCTTTAATAGTCATATTTTGCAGGAATTTCATACGTATGTTTCCCTAATGTGAAAACAACAAAGTGGTCATAGTTCAGCATCATTACACATTACCTTCTTGAGACTGACCGTGTGCACAATGCCTGCTCTCAAGCCCCTGCCAGCTTGGCAAGCCAGAGCAGGAGAGAGAGCTGCAGGTCCACCACATGGCAGGCTAGCATCCTCTCTCCAGGCCAACAGGCCATTCTGCTAATGGGCTTTTGTATTTTGTAATTAAATAAAGGAGCCATGTAATGCATGCCTATCTCTTCACTTGATGGAATTCTGGTCTCTTGACCTACTTAAGGTATGTCTGTCATAAATAAGTTGCTGATGTATTTTAAGCGCTTGTAGATTTTTTTGTGGGTTGTTGGGTGGGGAGGGAGAGTTTGTTTTCCTTTTGGGAAAGCTAAGAAATTTGAGGAAAATATGTTAAGTAATCGTTTTGATTTTCTAAAATAGAATAGCATGTGCTAATGCTTTGGTCTCTCTTGATTTCTGCTTTGACAGTTCCTCATGCAAACACCAATATCGCCGCATCATGATGACTGATGATCATTTGTGGAGTAAACAGAAAACAGTGTCCCAGGATATACCACCTCTGTCTCTGGAGCCAGTTGCCACATTGCAAACATGACAACAAATGAATTGATGATAGCATCTGCTTAATCTGGCTTTTGTCCACATGTCAAAACTGTAAAGTCACTAATTGAGACTTTTTTATTTGCTCTGGTCTAGTTTCTTCATTTCCTACTCTCCAAACTGAGTTTAATTCAATCAACATTGACTGAAAAACTGTCAGTTTTAATGGTGCTACACTTTTTTAATCTTTGATGTTTAAGAAACATGCAAACCAAATGTTGTCTTAATCAAAAATAGATTTCTTGGTATCACATTAATATACCAATGTCTGATATTGTGTCTGATATTTCTTAAAAATTAAGAACTTGCACTTGATAGGATTGCTTAAAGTATCTAAAAAGTGCTTAATAAATATTAGCTGATATTCCTGAGATACTTTTTTATGCTAATGGGCAAAGTCAATAAAGTAATAAAATTATGGATTTATACTGACTCCCGTCCCCATTTAATTTATGAAATAACTAGTTAAGCTAATATTCAATTTGAATTAAAAGTAATTTTTAATCCTACAGAGAAATGACAAATAATTCAGTAAGAATTTATTCTCATCTTTTAACCAGTAAATTGAGTGAAAATTAGGTTTACTACTAAGGGAACTAGGTAGTATATCTACACTAGAAGAAAAATTAATGACCTATTAAAAATTTAGCAAGCATCTTTTTTAACTATAGACAAGACAAAATAAAAATAACTTAGTCTGTCCTCTAATACTAATTTATGCCAAACAGACGTCCAAATTAATTCTATTTATGCTTTGCATAGTTTTTTAAGTGGCAGTGTTTGCACCTCTTTTAATGTCATCTACATCAAATTGGATATATTACAAAGGAGCAGAATATGCCTTTTTGGCACAAGAATTATTTTAGGCTGATTCTTTTTAAGAAACATCAGACACAAGAGAAGCTCTGAAAACGGAGTGGAAGTCACCCCTTTGTAAGAGACATTTATAAGGGAAATCTCCATTTGTAGGGGCATTTCTCTCCCTGGACCAGGAATAGGGGGATGACTAAATCTCTAGAAACTCTTATCCACAGAGAAGGCAGAGTCTTAAGTCTGTTTAACAACTGGACCATTGTTGACTGTGGTTTGCCTGAAAATCTCCCATACCTTGCTCCCCATAACCCAACATGTTTCTTTTTTCTTTAGCTGGAGACAATATTTAATATGTTGGTTGGGCCATATGGGGGAGTTACTCAGCCTCCTTGGGATCTGCCATATATATAGAAGGTATACATGTTGTTAAACTTCAGTTTGTTTTTCCTCCTGTTAATCTTTCACTAGAGGGAGGGTCTCAGCCAAGAACCTAGAAGGGCAGAGGGAAAAGTAATTTTCCTCCCCTACCAACTCATTTTTCTATGAGTTGGTATCTAAATAAATAAATATCATCTATCAGTTGATATCTAAAAATAATTTAAAATACAGTTTACATCACTTGGCTTCCCAGGTGGCACAGTAGTAAAGAATCTGCCTCCCAAACAGGAGACCCAGTTTCAATCCCTGGGTCCGGAAAATGCCTTGGAATAGGAAATGACAACCCACTCCAGTCTGGAAAATTCCATGGACAGAGGAGCCTGGCAGGCAAGTCCACGGGGTCTCAAAGAGTCAGACATGACGGAGTGACACACACCCTTTTACATCACCTGAAACTAATAAATCAACTATACTTCAATAAAAATAAATGATATATGGCAACCCACTCCAGTGTTCTTGCCTAGAGAATCCCATGGACAGACGAGCCTGATGAGCTACAGTCCATGGGGTCGCAAAGAGTCAGACATGACTTAGCAACTAAACAACAGTTCAATCATAATCAATACATGACTATAAGCTCTTATTTTTTAATATATGCTCCTCAAGATGAAGCATAAAGTCTTTTCCAGGCCCATGAACACTACAGAACGCAGTACTCCAGCACACACTGGGTGTTCAACAAAAATTTGTGTATAAAGCAATCCATTCTATAGGTACACCGCTCTCTAGAGTTAGAGCCCCTAAGTGTGCGTCCAACATTGCCCTCTAGTGGTTAGCAGGCCTCGGTGAGGCTTGGTTCTATTGGTTTCACCTGAGATTCCTGTTAAACCATTCTTTCCTAAGAATTGTATTCCATAGACAGCTGAGCGCTTTTTTGGCAAGGCAACAGGCTTCTCAGATTGTAACAGAAACCTAAATAAAGTAGGTAGGATGTGATTTGAAGGCGCAAATTGGTTACATATTTGTAATAGTCTCCTGTTTTAATATGCACTTTGACAGTAATCCCATATTTCATGTAAAGACTCTAATCGGATTGAAATGATGTGGTTCAAAGGAGTTTCTTGAGGCACCGTGGTAAGGAGGCTTATAACGTCTACCAGAACTATCAAAATCTACTGTATATTTTAACAATGCCTTTACTTACATAACTTGCAAATGAACATCGCAGTGTGAGAGCAGCTCCATATAGATCCATCTTCACTTTCTCTCTGTTCTTAGTGTATAAGGGAGAAGAACCATCATCTTTCCACTATATTCTCACTCATAACCAGTAATTAGCATGACTCGTGTGTGAACACTTCTCCTTAAAATTCCCAGGAGAAAAATGACAAGGAGTTTGTTACTGGGTCAGAGGACAACGGCTGAGCTGAATGGGTGGCCAGCCACAACCCTAAAAAAAAAAAAAGAAACAGAGAAATGTGATTCCTGCCCATGACATCCCCAGGCATTTCCCTCCCTTCTTCACATTGTCTATTCCCCATGGCACACAAATCTACGTGAGACAGCACAGCCAAATTTATCTCAGTGGATCCTGTTCACTGCATGCATGGTAGACTGGACGGAATGCCTTTCAGCTTAGCATTTGCTTCGTGAAGAGTCAGAATGAAACCAAAGTTATTCTCTACCCAAAAATGAAAAGGTGAAAGAAAGGGCAAAAGCACAATATTGTCATTAATAAAACTAAGTGCTTGCACATGTACAGGGTACAATACCATTAACAACGCTGGCAAGAATGTGGCATGGAGATATGTCCCTGGCAACTATTTTGTGCCCTCCAGCTGCACTAGGCATAACTCAGGAGAATCTAATTTGCATTACTCAGCATTAGACCTGGAAACACCTAGCTCATCCATCAATGGTCCAGACACCAGCAGCATTTGAGGTGTAATTTGAAGTTGATGAACATTTGCTGTCTAGGACTGTAAGTCTAATTTCTCTTTACACAAAAAAACCTGCACCTGTCTATTGCAGTCAGGGCCAAGTGTGGGTAAAACTCTAAACCAGTTTGTTCATAATCTAGACTTCTAGAGCAATAATGCCCTCCTGGTCACTCCTTGCTCCCCTCGATGGGCAGCTCCCTGGCTCCCCTGGGCTCCTGATGGACCCTACATGTTCATGCTTTGCTTTGTGCTTGACACATTTTCACTTCCCTGCCTCATTCATTCCCCCACGTGCCCTGTTCCATTCTCTAACACACTCCCATCAAGACACATTTTCTGATTTTCAAGGACCTTTTCATCTTCAGGTGATAAATAATGGTGGATGAGCTAATCAAATTAAATATTCAATTATTACTTACATAATTTCTACAGGCTGCATAATTCTCTAGCTCAGGCAAGAGGTTCACAGCTGCACAAGACTCTTAAAAAGGGTAAATGTCAAAAATGAAAATTTCAAATAAAATCTCATGGAGGAGATGATTTTCAGCAAATAAACATTTTAGGTCTCTCACATCATGCCTAGTTACCCTGCTTAAGCATGGTGCGTGGGTAACTGTAGGAGAGCTGAGACCACTTACAACAAAGATTCAACAAAAGGTGCTCTTTGAACCTTGGCTAAAATGTAAGGCCTATCAAAATACAAAGCAAAATCTAAACATGAGATGTTAAACGATAACAACCATTGGAGAGAAGGTGGAAAAATTTGATCTCATATGTGCGTACATGCTAAGACACTTCAGTCATGTCCAACTCTGTAAACTTATGGACTGTATCCTGCCACGCTCCTCTGTCCATGGGATTCTCCAGGCAAGAATATTGGAGAGGGTTGCCATGCCCTTCTCCAGGGGATCTTCCCTGACCCAGGGATCAAACCCTCATCTCTTACATCTCCTACGTTAGTAGGCAGACTCTTGACTACTAGAGCACCTGGGTAGCCCTTGATCTCATATACCAGGGTATAAACAGATAAAACTATTTTAGTTGGCAAAATCTACTAAAGCAAAACATTATAAATCTAGCAATTGCACTCTCAAGTAGATACACAAATACCAATCTGGGTTCACCCAAGGATACAAACTAGAATGTTCAGAACAGCACTAATTGTAATATCCAAAAAACTGAAACTGCCTACATGCCCATCAACAGTAGAAGGGATAGAGTGTGTTTTATATCTTCAAAGTGAAATTCTATACAGCAATTAGAATGAATGACCTAAAACTACACACAGTAAATTGGGTGTATCTCAAAAACTATGTCGAAAGAAATAGAGAATACCTCTGTAATTCTATTTATACAGAAGTACAAATACAGGTAAGACTAAATTATGCTGTTAAAAGGTAGTATAGTGAGTGAGAGGGAATACAAGAGAGCACAAGAGGGGCTTTGTGGTGTTGCTTCTATTCTGCTTCTTGAGTATGTTCCTTCTGTGAAAATGTATCAAGTGATATATTTAGAATAATATGTACCTTTCTCTGAATACTTTGAATTTCAACTAACAGTCTTAAAAATATAAGCGATACTATGCATATGGAGTCCTCTAAAAGATTAGGAATGTTACCTAAAATAATGTTGCATTTAATTCCACTATGAGTCTGTAAATTTTTCTAAAATCATCTTTCAATGTATGAACAATAATTAACCTACTAATCAGTTTTCCCAAGATATTCTAATTTTACATATTTTGTTCTTGGTAATGAATGTTTTAATTTAGGGATCTACAAAATACATGCATGTGTGTTTGGCACTCAGTCATGTCCAACTTTTTGTGACCACATGGACTGTAGCCCCATGAGATTCTCCAGAAAGAATAGTGGAGTGGATTGTCATGCCCTCCTCCAGGGGATCTTCCCAACTGAGAGACTGAACCCACATCTCCTGAGTCTCCTGCATTGCAGGAGAATTCTTTACCCACTGAGACACCTGGGAAGTGCCTAGAAAACATAGTCCCTGTAATTATTATTTTTATATTCCAGTGAAGATTATGAATATTAGTGATCATAAATCTAGCAAACTAAACTATTTTTCTGGAATATTTTCAAGTCAATGCCCATGTGTAGTATATGTTTGTTTTTACAAAACAAAATTATTCACTTACCTTTCTTTTTCTTACCTTATTCTATATTATGATGATCTAAACAAAGAAAGAATACAAAATGACAAAGAAATGTTTTAAGAAAAAATAAAAAATGTTCCCAGGTCAATGCCACAACAATTAAAGTGGTGACATAAAGCATCTTGTCAAAACAATTAACAGTTAATCATGCCTGGTGATCTGTGAGTTGTCAATGGGAGTTTTAAATAAAATGATGAATAAAAATGACAGATGAAAACCAAAACCAGTTGCTGCAGGTGCTAAAAACCGGACTGGATGCAATCCTCACACCTGATCAGGTTGAACTTCCTCCAGTCAAATTAACCCACTACCTTATCACTTCCCTCTCTTTAATTGCTTAAGTCATGCTCTTTTGCTCAGAAATAAATGCAATTGCAGCTAAAGAATACAATATTTTGGTACTTACTTCTACATTTATTGCCAAAGAAAAAAGCTTTTTTCTTTTTTCACGAGCAAGTTGAAGAAAGGCTATTCTCTGACCAATGGCATTACCTCTACTTGACTGACATCACCCTATGCAGCCACTCCTTAGAGCACAGCTTCTCAAACTTGAATCTACCATTCACTTGCATTCATGCTCAGCTGCTCAGTCATGTCCCACTCTCTATGACCCCATGGACTGTAGCCTGCCAGGCCCCTCTGTCCATGGAATTTTCCAGGCAAAAATACTGGAGTGGAGTGGGTTGCCATTTCCTACTGCAGGGATCTTCCTGACCCAGGGATTAAAGCTGCATCTCCTCATTGGCAGGTGGATTCTTTACCACTGCATCACTCTTACATGTTCACCATTTGCTTAGAGATTGTTAGAAGGCAGACTCCAACTTAGGAGCTCCACTTAAGTAGGGCCCCCCAATTCTGCATTTCCAGTGCAAGGCCTTGGAAAACTTGAAGGAATCACTCTGATCTAGGTTATTATGCATAATTCATAGTCATAATTTAGAAAAGTATGATAATAGTCCAAAGAAGAAATCACAAACAAAAGGATTTTGATGTTGAATGGTTTTCAGGTCAGATGGCCATACAGGGTAAATGGTAGGATGTTTTATTTATTTTTTTATTTTATTTTATTTTTTAACTTTATAATATTGTATTGGTTTTGCCATACATCAACATAAATCCACCATGGGTGTACATGTGTTCCCCATCCCGAACCCCCTTCCCTTCTCCCTCCCCATACCATCCCTCTGGGTCATCCCAGTGCACCAGCCCCAAGAATCCAGTATCATGCATCGAACCTGGACTGGCGACTCATTTCATATATGATATTATACATGTTTCAATGCCATTCTCCCAAATCATCCCACCCTCTCCCTCTCCCACAGAGTCCAAAAGACTGTTCTATACATCAGTGTCTCTTTTGCTGTCTTGTATACAGGGTTATTGTTACCATCTTTCTAAATTCCATATATATGCGTTAGTATACTGTATTGATGTTTTTCTTTCTGGCTTACTTCACTGTGTATAATAGGCTCCAGTTTCATCCACCTCATTAGAACTGATTCAAATGTGTTCTTTTTAATGGCTGAGTAATACTCCATTGTGTATGTACCACAGCTTTCTTATCCATTCATCTGCTGATGGACATCTAGGTTGCTTCCATGTCCTGGCTATTATAAACAGTGCTGTGATGAACATTGGGGTACATGTGTTTCTTTCAATTCTGGTTTCCTCAGTGTGTATGCCCAGCAGTGGGATTGCTGGGTCATAAGGCAGTTCTATTTCCAGTTTTTTAAGGAATCTCCACACTCTTCTCCATAGTGGCTGTACTAGTTTGCATTCCCACCAACAGTGTAAGAGGGTTCCCTTTTCTCCACACCCTCTCCAGCATTTATTGCTTGTAGACTTTTGGCTCTCAGCCATTCTGACTGGTGTGAAATGGTACCTCATAGTGGTTTTGATTTGCATTTCTCTGATAGGATGTTTTTTTGTTGTTTTTTTTTTTTGTTTTTTTTTTGTTGTTTTTTTTTTTCTGATAGGATGTTTTAATTATTAGAGGAACTCCTGGCCAAACCAAATCAAATCACAATGCTGGGAGAGACTTTCTGAACAAACATGCTCCCAGTTACACAAGAACATTTAAAAGGGTATGTGCATGTTGTGCTTCATTTTGAACTCAGAGATTAAAGCATAGATAGAGAAGCTAAAAAGATATATAGGACTTGTATAATGAAGAAGATTTAATGCAACTGTATCCCAGACTAAATCAATAACTGGTAACCTAACCGAGCTAGATATTGAGAGAACATGATTTGCTTTTCCCTTTCTTTGCTGAATGGCTTCTCTAGCCATTGGATAATTCCAGCTCTACAGATTTTGTTTTAAAAGTTCCCCAAGATGAAACTCCATTTAAGAAGATAAGGTGTATGTTGAATAACTCTGATACTTGAAATCATAAAACCACTTATTCTTGCAAGTAAATAAAATGATTTTTCAAAAATCTGTCTTATTGGTAAGCTTAACAAAACATCCTGCTCTATAAATGGTGTTTGAATCGGCTGGGCCTGACCAATATCAGTGTTAATGTGTTCAGGGTGGCTGTTTGGAAAAGGAATTAGAAGACATTACTTAAATGATCAAGCAAAGCATAGGGGACTCCAAGGAACATTGATAAATTGGTGGATATCACTGGCAACCTCTCTAATTTGCTTAATATCCACTTTTTAATCTTGAGATCTTTTCTTTTATTGTTACTTGCCTGGAAAATCCCATGGCCAGAGGACCCTGTGGGCTAGAGTCCATGGGGTCGCAAAGAGTCAGACACGACTGAGCAACTAACACACACACACACAAATTTCTAAATAATGTCAAAAGGCATTTAAATTCTGTATCTACTCCACACTTCTAGAGGCTTGATCACTTTTTTCCTCCTGCAAATTCCACCCCACTTAATCTCTGTGTACTTCTCTTTTTCTTCCTCTTCCTCCTTCTCTCTCCTTCTTCCTCCCTTGTACCCCCCTTCCCCTTCTTTCAAATGACTGGATTATGTAAATACCCTGGAATTGTGCCACAAAGTTGTTGAGGCCAAGATGTCATCTTAGAAAATGGAGCATTTCAGAGTAATCAAAACAAGCCAGTTACATATTGACCTACTTATTATCTTTATTCTCTTTTACTCTCTAGGCATCAATCCAAAGATTACACCAAAAAAAAAACAACTTAATATAATTAAAACCACTGGTACCACAGCACAGGTCAAAAGATTGATTTGAGGCCAACCTAAAATTTAGCTTCTTTGCTTAAACATCATGTATATAGATATTGGCTGAATATTCTCTACAGGTGCAGGATAGCATGGTGGTTAAAAGTACATAGTAGATTGCCAGGGTTCAGTTGTTCTGCCACTACCAACGACTTGACTTTGGACGCATTGCTTTGTGTTCTTCTGCTCTAGTTTTCCTACTAGTAAAAGTGGGGTGATGACTGCCTCCCTCGCAAGGATGTCATCAGGATGAAATGAGTGAATAGAATTACAATACTTAGAACAGTGGCAAGCAGAAAGGAGCCACTATTCTGTGATCCCCACTCAGTCATAGATGACTTAGAGAAAAATTTTATATAAATTTGGCTGAATCAAGCATAGGCATATCCATACTCAGTAAAATTACTCAAGCCAAAGAAATTGTGTTCATAACATTAATAATTTTTATTATTCTAGAGGAACAGTTAAGGAAAAAAAAATTAGAAAAGTGGCCTGGACCTGAGAAAGGACTCAAAGGAGTAAAACTGGGAGGACTGTGTAAATTTCTCTGAAGAGGATGGGAGGTGGGGTGAGTAATAGATTGCAGGCCCTTCTTCTCCCTTCCCTGTCTCACTGCCAGTTGTCTGGTCCCCAAAGCAGCATAGAACTTCTCTAGAAGAGGGGCTACAAGTCCATCTCCCCAGCTTTGTATCTAGGGGTAAGTCTGGGACAGAAATCTGCAGATCTGTTGTTTGAATATGCAAGTTAAAAGAGCAATAGTCTCTGGTCTAGGGGCAGTATAGCTGACAGCAGTAACCAGTAAGGGCTTGCAGCATCACTAAGGTTTTCACTGGGGCTTCTCTGTTCATGAACTACCTCTTCAACCATCTATAATGACCACTCCCACTGATGACTTCCCTGGTGGCTCAGATGGTAAAGTGTCTGCCTACAATGCGGGAGACCCGGGTTCAATCCCTGGGTGGGGAAGACCTCCTGGAGAAGGCAATGGCAACCCACTCCAGTATTCTTGCCTGGAAAATCCCATGGATGGAGGAACCTGGTAGGCTACAGTCCATGGGGTTGCAAATAATCAGACATGACTGAGCAACTTCACTTTCACTTTCTCTGTTCATGAACTACCTCTTCAACCATCTATAACGATCACTCCCACTGTTATGTATAATCTTTCCGTCAATTGGGTGAGGAATATATTTTTTTGTCTTCATCATGAGGAGACATAAGACTCAGAAATATTGTTAGTTGCCCAAAGTCACATCAGATAAAGAACTAATGTTTTTTAACCATGTCTTTCATCATGACTCCTTCATTCTACACAATTTCATGCATATATTTGCATGTTCAGTTGCTTCATTCATGTCCAACTCTTTGTGACCCTATGGACTGTAGGACGCCAGGCTCCTCTGTCCATGGGATTCTCCAGGCAAGAATACTGGAGTGGGTTGCCATGCCCTCCTCCAGTGGATCTTCTCGACCCAGGGATTGAACCCACATTTCCTGTGTCTCCTGCATTGCAAGCAGATTCTTTACCAATGAGTCACTAGGGAAGCCTACACGATTTCATAGATTAATCTAACATGTCTTCTCTTCTTTGAAGATTTGTACAACCCTCTATAAAGTTGTCATCCACTCCGCTGACTCCCATATACTTTGCATATTCCGTTCCTGGGATACCTATGAGACGCCATCATAATTATATAAATATATATACCACTCAGTGGTAGAAACCATGTATCTTTTTCATCAAATGCTTAGAATAAAATAAATGTTCAATAAATGCTGTTTGAATGAATTAAATAGATGAACTATAAAAAGAAAAAAGACAACCCCTCTGCAAACCCATTTGTTTGGGTTAATATCCTTTTATCAGTCCACTCTAGACTTTTATAGGGATACTTCATAAGCAAATAGCATCTTGCTAGTACATTAAAATGTGTGTTGATAGGGAGGCCATGTTATATAATGGGTAAAAATTCCAATTCCATCTCTAATTAGATTTGGGAGAAATTACTAAGTTTTCCAGACTATAGTTTCCTTATCTATAAAGCATGGATAAAATAATACTTACATTTTAGGGTTGTGGGGAGGAATAAAGAGGCTAATGCACGTGCAATCCATATGCTAACTGAGGTCCCCTTGCCCCATAACATTAGAAAATTGGCTTGAAGATTTGTTTAAGCACTTCATTGGAAAGACATTGGAAAGTCCAATGCCCCCCACAAGAGTTCTGAACAGTCCCACAGAGATGACATTCTTCTTTCATGACCCATTCTTCCTCTCCCTTTGTTGGTAAAGAGACCAGAGACAGTGTGGAGAGGGATTGGTAAGTGGGCAAAGAGTTAGGACATCATCCTTATCAAGGTTGCATATACAGTTGGGAGTGGAAGCATTTTAATTATGGTGGGGGAGATAGCTCCTTTCTTCTATTCCTGTGTGCATAGGAAGTTTTAAAGTTCGGGTCTTCCAAGCATCTAGGGAGAAATGAGGGATAGGTTGGCAGTCCATAAGAAAAGTCGTGGTTTCACTGGTATCCATGGCAACAGGGGGATGGCTGGTGGGCTGTGCCTAGAGCTGCTTCCTTCTCACTAAGCCTCTGAATGAACTCTTGCCACTACCAAGTTGGCTAGGCTGAGGAAGTCAGAATGTATAATAATAATTACTTTAACTTTTATAAGGTTTTTCTCCTGGGAAAAGAATATCCCTTTATACCTATAAGACTATTTTTTAACTTTAGGAAATTGACTACTTTGAATTGTATTTTTAAAAAAAAAAACATTATTAATGAAAGTAGAGGGCAACTTTGGAGAAGGCAATGGCAACCGACTCCAGTACTCTTGCCTGGAAAATCCCATGGACGGAGGAGCCTGGTAGGCTGCAGTCCATGGGGTCGCACAGAGTCAGACACGACTGAAACAACTTAGCAGCAGCAGCAGCAGCAGAGGGTAACTTAAGTACCTATGTTTTTATGTAGTAAACACAGTGCTTCTCATATTTACTCAAGTGGCAGGACACCTGACAATGTATTTGTTATGAAATATCAGAAAATTGTGATTTATTTATTTTAAAATAATTGCATAATTTAGAATAAAAGCAGATACCATTTAACGTTAGATTTTACTATGACCAAGTGGTATCAGGTGGCAAATGCTTAACAAACTTAAGATTAAGAATACTGTATCCATTAGATTAATTTGCTGTAACCTCAAAGGATAAAAGGCTGCCATTATTCAACTAGAAGGAAAAACTAAGTTTGGCAGATAGAACACTGTGGCTTCATGAAGGCCTGGTTTGGGACCTTCATTTTAAGCTACATCAGCAAGTCGTTGACATAAGTTATTCTGTGGCAGAAAATCATTTATTCATCCATTTATCCCAAAGCACCAGCCATGTGCCATGCACAGTGCTAGCCTGGGGTCTGCACCATGAATACTATGAACAGATTACAGGATCCCTGATCTTGAGGCGTCTATAATCTAAGACAAAGGGAGTCATTTTCAATAATATATGATGAAATCTATGATACAGGTGGACAAGCAAAGAGGAAGAAGGACATTTACCATAACTTGATGGTGAGAAGAAGGAAGAGATAGAGAAAACTTCCTGTAGGACATGATAGCTATGTTGATAACTTACAGAATAAATTTTGATTGGCCCTCCAGTAGTTGAATGGAAAAATAAAAGGTGCTCTCTATATATAGCATTCTCCAGGTAAGAATACTGGAGTAGATAGCCATTCTTTTTCTCCAGGGGATCTTCCCAACCCAGGGATGGAACGCTGGTCTCCTGCATTGCAGGCAGATTCTTTACCATCTGAGCCACCAGGGAAGCCCCAAATAATGAACTACATAAAATAAATAACTAAATCTGTATGTGTAAGCAAATTCCAAAAACATAATGATGAATGAGAAACAAAGTTACAGAATGACATGTACTTTATAGTGTCATTTAAGTAAATTTTAAAACACAACAGAACCCCCTTGCACTGTTGGTGGGAATGTAAATTGATACAGCCACTATGGAAGACAGTATGGTGATTCCTTTAAAAACTAGGAATAAAACCACCATATGACCGAGCAATCCCACTCATAGCCATATACCCTGAGGAAACAAAAATTGAAAAAGACACATGTACCCCAATATTCATTGCAGCACTATTTACAATAGCTAGGACATGGAAACAACCTAGTTGTCCATCAACAGATGAATGCATAAAGAGGTTGTGGTACATACACACAATGGAATGTTACTCAGCCATAAAGGGGACCATATTGGAGTCAGTTCTAATGAGGTGGATGAACCTAGAGCCTATTATACAGAGTGAAGTAAGTTAGAAAGAGAAAGGTAAATATCGTATACTAACACATATATATGGAATCTAGAAAGATGGTACTGATGAATTTATTTGCAAGGCAGCAATGGAGAAACAGACATAGAGAACAGACTTATGGACATGGGGAGAGGGGAAGAGAGGGTGAGATGTATGGAGAGAGTAACATCGACACTTGCTATGGGAATTTGCCGTATGTCTCAGGAAACTCAAACAAAAGGGCCCTGTATCAACCTAGAGTGGTGGAATGGGGAGGAAGATGGGAGGGAGGTTCAAGTGGGAGGGGACACCATATGTACACCTATGGCTGATTCATGTTGATGGTTGACAGAAAACAACAAAATTCTGTAAAGCAATTGTCCTTCAACTAAAAAATAAACAAAATTTAAAAACATACAACAATGCTTTAGTTTAGGAAAACACACTTATGTAACAATAGTATAGAAACTTGTACCAGAAGTCAGTTGTATATCAAAATTATGCACATGCTTGTCCTGAGAAAAAGGAAAACAGAACTATAAGAAGAGAAGCTTCAGCTATCTCTGAAATGTTTTAGTTTAAAAAATTAAAGAAGGGACTATTATAAAATGTTAATAGTTACTAATTGTGGGTGCTAGGTACGATATACATTACATTATTTTCTAAATTTTTAAGTACTAAAAATAACTTTTTTTCATAATTTTAAAACATTGCCCCAAATAAAATTTAGCATCAATGCTAAGGAATAGCTGACTTGCAAGGTATAAATCAAGTCTTAAAACTTATCATCACAAGTGATTTACCTCACAGAATTTTTGCTGTTGACACATCAAAAAAAATTTTTTTTTACTTTGTATAAGCTAATACCTCTTCATGACTTTTATATCAAATGCAAAACATATGGTTCCAACACTGAAACTGATAAACTGGAATTTCATCTCTTGTTTCTATAACTTCTAAGGCAAAAAGGCAAGGGAAGGAAAAAGTGAAGAAGCCAAGAGCCTCAGAGACGGCAGGGTAGTTACGAACTCTGAGTGAAAGTGAGAGTCACTCAGTCGTGTCCGACTCTTTGCAACCCCATGGTATAGTCCATGGAATTCTCTAGGCCAGAATACTGGAGTGGGTAGCCTTCTCCAGGGGAATCTTCCCAACCCAGAGATCAAATCCAGGTCTCCTGCATTGCAGGCAGATTCTTAACCAGCTGAGCCAAAAGGGAAGCCCAAGAATCCTGGAGTGGGTAGCCTATCCCCTCTCCAGTGGATCTTCTGACCCAGGAATCAAACTGGGGTCTCCTGTATTGCAGGCAGATTCTTTACCAACTGAGCTATAAGGAAATCCCCAAACTTACTGATCAAGTCTCATTTAGTAAGTAAGTTTCCACCCATTCCAAATTTTAGCAGGAAAAAAAAAATTGACAATCACAATCAAATTCCACTATTCAATTTGATTGAGGGAGGAGTCATAATTATTATACAAACACCTGTTTAGCAACAAGGGATGGGTATTTGATATAGAGTGACCCACAGATGTCTAAAAATCTATTTATATATGGAGAAATTGCAGGGTACAATTCTGTTGATGTAAACACACATCATCATATGCATCACTGGGTGAACTGAACAAACCACAGCAAACAAAAATAATAAGGGTGAAGCAAAACTAACAGTAAAATTTAAAATTAGTGAAATAATGAAAAAGCTAAGAGATTGGAAGTTGAAAATCATGGAAAGTT